>NC_133328.1:295197011-295339511 GCF_042186555.1 Aquarana catesbeiana
GCTCAGCGCTCCAGTGAGCATGGAGGGAGCAGAGCGGAGAGCTGCTGACTGACAGTCAGCGGCTCTCTGCTAGGGGAGCTGAGAGAACCGAGCCATCGGCGAGGTTCAATCGCTTGGTTCTCAGTGCAGAGGTGCCGGGGGACAGATGCAGCATCGGACTGATGCTGCATCCACCTAGGCAAGTATGATTCTGGAAAAAAGAAAAAACATACATCTCTTTTAAGATAAAAGAAAAACTGCGTTAAGGCAAAAATACAAAGCACTGGAATTGAGAAGTATAAAATACAGTTCAAACTATTTATGAACAAGACAGTATTCTTGCAAATAGGTCCTATTAAAGATAGGGATCCAGTAGGTGAGTGGGCAGGTGGAGGGAAGAAACTGAGTCACATGGGCTGCTCAATAATAGGGAAGAAATGCTCAGGATAGAAACTCGCTGAAAACCGAGCATGTGCAGTGTTGCCACCACAGCTGCAAAATCCCTAGCTGAATTGGGGACATGAACAGAAGGGGGAGATAGAGAGCAGCAAAATCAACCAGTTTTTTTGCAGAATACAGAAAACGAATCTCATAGTGACAGAGTATGAACAGCATGTAATACAGCGGTTATTGAGTTATTAAGTGAGTTTTCTATGATGCAGGTTTAGTGACACTCTAAGCTCACAAAAAGAGACAAGAGCTCTGCATTTCTGACAAAATCAGCATGTATTTTCTGTACTTGCTGAAAATGTTCTTAGTCTGAAAAGTGAAAAATAATGCAGCTATTACATCCAAGGACTGGTAAGGTACAATATATTATATGTTCGTTTTTGGGTTTTAGAGAGGCTTTAAAGCAAACCTTTGCTTAATTAGTAAAGCACAGGTTTACGTCAATGTATTTATTGATGTTGTAAAGTAAAATAAGTAAAAATTGCAACTCATAATTTACGCACAAAAAAAATATTTGCAATGTTAACGTACAGGTGTATCTTTAAAAAAACGAATGCCAACTAACCTTCCCAAACCCTCCTGAATCTGTACAAAATTCCCCACCACAGACAATTACCGCAGTAAAAAAGCCACAGCCTTCCCAGCTGGCAGAAAACGATTGCTGCAAGCGGTTATCGCATGTAGAAAAATCCAACAGGCTGGTTGTACCCAAGCTGATCGATGGATTGACTTGGATCGAGCCGCCCATACATGGATCGAACGTTTGCCGGTCCCTGCTGAACCGGCCAAATTTCGATCCTTTTATGGGCAGCTTTACACACGGAATTTTTAAAAGCTTTTTTACCAAATGAGCAGAGAGCACAAGAGACCTGCTTATCTGAAGTTCCCAGAGTTTTAAATGTAATTTTCTGAAAAAAAATTCATGAGAGACTTAGATCTGCAATAGAAAGATAGATATATATCAGATATATTGACACGCCACATCTGTCGTCCTCGGCCCTTGAATGTACATGAACACTCTACTAGTCGCCCATTCACACCATCACATTACAGTAACACACAGTAAATTATGTGTTAATGCAACACATGGTAGCACACAAAGCAAAATGCAATGCCTTTTTACTTTGAATGGCACCCAGCATAGCCACAGAAAGTATCTGTGCTACGATGAACCGCGGCGCACCATGTAACACACTGTGGCAGCAAGCTGAAATGCATGGTAAAGTGGTAAAGTGGTAAAGTGTGCTGCAACACACTCTGATGTGGACAGACTGTGTTTTTGTTTGTACAACGCCAATCCAAAAAAAGTTGGGATGTTGTGTAAAATCTACATAAAAACAGAATGTGATGATTTGCAAATCTCATAAACTCAAATTTTAACACAATATAAAATAGAAAACATGTCAAATGTTTAAGCTAAGAAAATGTACCATTTTAAGAAATAAATTAGGCAATTCTGAAATTGATGGCAGCAACACATCTCAAAGTTGTGACGGCATCACAAAGCTGACAAAGTAAGTGGTACCAACAGGAAGAACATTTTGCAACTAACTAGGTTAATAGGCAACAGGTCAGTAGCACAACTAGGTATAAAAAGAGCAACTTAGAGAGTCAGAGTGTCTCATAAGTACAGATGGGCTGAGGTTGACCAATTTGTGAAGAGCTGCGTCTAAAAATTGTCAAACAATTTCAGAATAATGTTCAACATAAATAGTGAAGACTTCAAATATATCATCATCTACATTATATCACCCAACAATTACGAGAATCTGGAGAAATTTTTGTGCGGAAGGGACAAGTCTAAAACGCAATATTGGATGCTCATGATTTTCAGACCCACAGATGGCACTACATTAAAAACAGGCATGATTCTGTGGTGAACATCACTACATGGGCTCAGGAATACTTCCAAAAATCATTGTCTGTGGACACAGTTTGCCGTGCCACACAAAACAATGCATTTTAATAGCACTGATCACTGTATTGGTGTCACTGGTCACCATAAAGTGTCATTTAGGGTCAGATTTGTCCGCTGCAATGTTGCAGTGCCACTATAAATCGCAGATCGCCACCATTAGTAAAAGCAATAAAAAATAAATAAATAAGTCCCTAAATCTTTCCCCTATTTTGTAAACGCTATAACTTTTGCGCAAACCAATTTTTTTTACCAAAAATATGTAGCAGAATACATATTTGGCCTAAACTGATGAATAAATTAGTTTTTTTATATATTTTTTTTTGGATATGTATTATAGCAGAAAGTAAATATAGTTTGTTTTATTTTTTTCAAAATGGTCAGTCTTTTTTTGTTTTTTAGCGCAAAAAAAAAACAAAAAAACGATCAAATACCACCAAAAGGAAAGCTCTATTGTGGGAAAAAAGGACATCAATGTTGTTTGGGTACAGCGTCGCACAACCGCGCAATTGTCAGTTAAAATGACGCAGTGCCGTATCGCAAAAAATGGCCTGGTCATTATCCTTCCGGGGCTGAAGTGGTTAACTGGTAATTGTACGGTCATGCAACGCTGTACCCATAGGAAATTTATATTATTTTTTTCACACAAATAGAGCCTTCTTTTGGTGGTATTTGATCGTCACTGTTTTTTGTTTTTTTTAATTATTATTATTATTACATAAAACGAAAAAATTCTGAATTTTGAAAAAAAAACATATCAAGTTAAAAAAAAAAAAAAATTAATTTCTTCATTGATTTAGGCCAAAATGTATTCTGCTACATGTCTTTGGTAAAAAAAATACCAATACGTGTATACTGAATGGTTTGAAAGTTATAGCGTCTACAAAGTATGGTATTTAACACACTGGAATTTTTATTACTTTTTATACTACTAATGGCAGTGATCAGCGACTTATAATGGGACTGCGATAGTGCGACGGGAAATCTGACACGGAGTGGGAACTGACCATCACTGACAACACCAGTCACACTAATACAGTGATCAGCGCTAATACTATACACGGTCACTGTACTAATGACACTGGCTGGGAAGGGGGTTAACATCTCAGGTAATCAAGTGGTTAAAAGGTGTGCCCAACAAGTGTTCATTTGTGTAATATGTGTTGATTTTTACTTGATTGCCAGCACAGGGCTCTGGGCTGTGATTGGCCAATCAACAGGTCCCAGCCATGAATCATTGGCTGGGACCTGCTGATAGACTCCTGCTGTGTACAATCATAATGTCAGATGGGCATGCACATGCCCTGAACTTGGAAACGGGCAGTAACATAAAAATTAAAAAAAAGAACTGTTATTAGAAAAGCACCTGAACGATCACAACATACAGGGATATATAAGGTAATACTGACATATGATCACACACACAGGTTGGACTTGATGGTCTTTTTTCAACCTCACCTACTACTATGTAATATACCAGCATGTCGTTTTGTTTGTATGGGCCGCCTGTCAATGCGGGTGGTCCACAAGTGGTTAAAAGAAGTGAGGATGCTACACTGGTAAACAGGGCCCTGTCCCAAACTTTTTGGAATTGGGTTTGTACTCTGCCACCTTTTTGCTGCCCCATTGAGACCTGTTGCTGTCATCAATCTACAATGTGATTTTTAAATGGTACATTTTCTCAGTTTAAACATTTGATGTTTTCTATTGTGAATAAAATATGGGTTTTTGAGATTTGCTAATTATTGCATGTAGATTTTACATAGTGTTCAAACCTCTTTGGAATTGGGGTTGCACTATTCAAAACTGTGGGGGAAAAATTGCTAACTCTTACTAGGGGGCAACAGTAGTTTATGAGAACAGGTTTTCAGACTTTTTCAAACCAACTATTCCTTCTGGAGAGCCATCAGCCATCTACCTGATTTACAGATATATAATTGTTGCCTGATTCTTTGAAAGCAGCCAGATCAGGTGACTGCCATCTCTTGCATATGAACCTTTTAGAACTGCCACCCTGCAAAAGTGTTTTTGGATTAACCCAATTCCAATTTAAACATAAAGCAATAACCCAAAAACCCAAAAGCATTATATTGCAGCTTACCAATTTTCTTAGATGTGGTGGCTGCATTAGATTATTTTCTTAAGGCTTTTTTCAACTCTGTTTTCAGTGCCGTTTGGTTTTGGGTTTAGTACAGTTTTAAAAATGCCTAGAAAAAAACAAAACAAAACATGTATGCCTACCTTATTAGTAATCCATTCTCTACCATACTGATAAACATTGTTTGCAGCAGAGTTGAGAGCTGTCTGGACAACCTTTGCTTCAGGTAGCCAACTGTATAAACAAAAATATTAGATAAAATATTATGTTCAGAGTTGAAGGCCGTGCACAAAATAACAAGGACGACATTTGTTCAATATCAATTTAAAAGATTGATTTTATGAAGGTTGAATTTTAAAATATATAATACTAATCAGGATTAAAAAGATAGGCATACAAAAAAGAGCAAAGCGGAAACTTGTACAATATCATTTTAAAAGATTGATTTCATCAACAAAACATCAAAGTGTACAAGCCCTGGCCAAAAGTTTTGAGAATGACAAATATTAATTTTCACAAAGTCTGCCGTTTCAGTGTTTTTAGATCTTTTTGTCAGATGTTACCATGATATACTGAACTATAATTACAAGCATTTCATAAGTGTCAAAGGCTTTTATTGACAATTACATTAAGTTTATGCAAAGAGTTAATATTTGCAGTGTTGACCCTTCTTTTTCAAGACCTCTGCAATTCGCCCTGGCATGCTGTCAGTCAACTTTTGGGCCACATCCTCGCTGATGGCGGCCTACTCTTGCATAATCAATGCTTGGAATTTGTCAGAACTTGTGGGTTTTTTATTTTTTTTGTTCACCTGCCTCTTGAAGATTGACCACAAGTTCTCAATGGGAGAATAGGTCTGGGGAGTTTCCTGGCCAAGGACCCAAAATTTCGATGTTTTGTTTCCTAAGCCACTTAGTTATCACTTTAGCCTTATGGCAAGGTGCTCCATCATAATGGAAAAGGCATTGTTCCTCAACAAACTGTTCTTGGATGGTTGGGAGAAGTTGCACTCGGGGGATGTTTTTGTCATATTCTTTATTCATGGCTGTATTCTAAGGTAAAATTGTGAGTGAGCCCACTCCCTTGGCTGAGAAGCAACCCCAAACATGAATGGTCTCGGGATGCTTTACTGTTGGCATGACACAGGACTGATGGTAACGCTCCCCTTTTCTCCGGACAAGGTTTTTACCAGATGCCCCAAACAATCGCAAAGGGGATTCAGCAGAGAAAATGACTTTACCCTAGTCCTCAGCAGTCCAATCCCTGTACCTTTAGCAGAATATCAGTCTGTCCCTGATGTTTTTCCTGGAGAGAAGTCGCTTCTTTGCTGCCCTTCTTGACACCACGCCATCCTCCAAAAGTCTTCGCCTCACTGTGCGTACAGATGCACTCAACACCTGCCTGCTGCCATTCCTGAGCAAGCTCTACACTGGTGGTGCCCCGACCCCACAGCTGAATCAACCATAGAAGACGGCCCCAGAGCTTGCTGGACTTTCTTGGCCACCCTGAAGCCTTCTTCACAAATGCAGTGGAAATGTTTTTTTTATGGGATTAAGTTCATTTTCATGCCAAAGAGGGACTTTGCAATTAATTGCAATTCATCTGATCACTCTTCATAACATTCTGGAGTATATGCAAATTGCCATCATAAAAACTGAGGCAGCAGACTTTGTGAAATTTAATATTTGGGTCGTTCTCAAAACTTTTGGCCACTGCTGTAGAATACAATAAAGATCTGTCCCCAAGTGCTGAGTGAATACTGGAACAAAAACTTGCTGTAGTGAAATAAGGTGCGTAGACAGACCTCCACCTCTCAAAAACTGCTGCCTCTTACCAGAAAAAATTGGTCTCTTAGTTATAGGAGACCTGAAAGGGCGGATGGCTACAACCCCAGCCAGGGATCTGTACAACAGGCACTTGTCATCCGAATCCAGGAACTCTCTCCACCAATCACATCACCATGGATAGGATGTGTCCCCATGAAAGAAATAAAGTGCTCCACATAGCATAAAATCCAACGTTTTATTGAATAAAAAAGTAAAGATTGCACTTACAGAATCAGTAGCATAAAAAAACGTATAGGAAAGCCGGCCGGCTCCAAGGCAACCCGTGTCTTCCGGGTTTTCGAATCGCGGTGTCGTCGGGACGTAGCTCCTCCTCCCTGCGTCGTTTCGTCACAACAGGACGTGGTCACGGGATGTGAGCAACGTCCCGACGCACCGCTTAAATGGACACACTAACAGCATCTCATTGCTAAAGAAGAAATTGAAGCGCCATCTTGCCTAAGGGAAACAGTATGGGCAAATACAAAGCGTTACCTCTATAATAGATGTTCAGGGTATAATGATAGTATATGGATAGTCCCTATCGAGCCTATCATAACCAACACATATAAAGAGGAATTACAAGGCTGCTATTGAAAAAGATTCACTTATAAAAAGGAAAATCCATGCAGTCCGCTAATAAATTACTTTTACTTAAAGGATTATATATATAAATAAATTTATATATATCGCACACGCATAATTCTGTAACAGAATCATGTGTGCATACCCTGGTTGATCTTAATGAGGCTTAGTTTAAAAGCCCAGAAAAACAAAACCAAGGATGGTTTTAACGTCATATAGAGGAAAAACAGTAGTTAAAAAATATATTGAATTAAATAAATGGATCAAAATATAAATAAAAAAATATTTTTCTTTTCCTTTCCCTTTCTTTCCTTCTCCTTCCCTCTTCTCTTCCATCTTCCTTTTGGGTTCCCTTTAGAGTAACCAAAATACCAGGGGTCACCAAACCGCATCCGGCGAACCCCTGTTCATTACCAAAAACACAGTAAAAAATAAATAAATGTAAAAGATATTTAAAAAAAATTAATTTTAGAAAAATGAAAATAAAAATAAGGTACCGTTTCCCTGAAATGAGAGGGCACTCAAAGTACAGCGATTCATAAAGCATTAATATATGCCGTAAAAACAGATATTACTCTCATATATACTGTATACGTCTAAAAAGTAAAGAAAGATGTATAAATAAATAAAAAGAAGACTGATGGTAACAGAAATAACCCCCACTCTCTAAGAATTGTCTATAAAGGAGTTAACATCGACATCGATATTAAGACCAAAGGGGGTATAGGTCTTCAATTTATAGACCCAGGCCATCTCTAATCTGGAGATGCTACGCACCAAGACACTACCCCTCCAGTGGGGCTTAAATTTGTCTATACCCAAAAAAATGGTACCTGTGGGGTCTCGGGTATGAGCTGTCAGGTAATGTTTTGACACAGAGTGTTTTGTAAATCCTCTCCTGATATTATTAATGTGCTCATTTAATCTCACCTGCAGGGGTCTTTTAGTTCGGCCCACATACTGCAGGCCACACGGGCACTGCAGTAAGTAGACCACCCCCGTGGTGGAGCATGTAATAAAGGGCTCAATGGTAAAGGGTTTGCGTGTGCAAGTAGAGGTAAAGTTCACCGTTCTTCTACTCCTACAACCATTTAGCGAACAAACCTGACACCTCCTACACTGGAAGTATCCTGTCAGCTCCAAAAAGAAACTGGGCCTTGAAATAGGGGGGTCAAAAATGTTGGGTGCCACTTTATCTTTAAGCGATGGTGCCCCCCTGAACACTACTTGCGGTTTAACTGGCAAAATAGATGCCAGCACCCTATCGTTTTTTAGGATATGCCAATACTTATTAATAATACGTTTAACTTTAGAGTGTTGGCAGGTAAAGTCGGTGACAAAAGGGCAACGAAACGAAGCATCGATCGGATCCTTAGCTCGCTCCACAAGTAAATCTTTGCGGTCCACTTTTTCAACCTGGTCCAAAGTCTGGGGAGTAGCCCTTGGCGACAAACCTCTGAGTCAAGATTTGTGCCTGATTCCGAAAGGTGACAACATCTGTGCAATTCCGTTTTAGTCAGAGAAACTGGCTCTTAGGCACAGATTTGAGTCATGAGGCGTGATGGCAGCTATCATGGGGGATGAAAGAGTTCCTATCGGTCGGTTTAAAATACGTAGAAGTGACAAATTGATTGTTATGAATGGAGATAGTGAGATCTAAAAAATTGATCTGTTTCAGACTAGCTTCATAATTAAGCTGAATGCCCCTGTCATTGTTGTTAAGGAAGCACATGTACTCAGATAGATCAGAGACTGTGCCATCCCACAGGAGGAGGATGTCGTCTATGTAGCGGACCCACAAGGCCACCTGGGGCCTTGGCTGGGCATAGACGACATCCTCCTCCCACCTGGCCATGAAAAGATTCGCCAGGCTAGGGGCGTATTTGGCCCCCATTGCAACCCCCCTATCCTGACGATAATAATTCCCATCAAACCAAAAAAGTTATGCGTCGCTGCAAATTCCAACAGCGACATAATAAATTGAGTTTGTTCCTCAGGGAGATTAGACAGTAGGTAAAGATGGTCTGATACGGCCTCCAAACCTAATTGGTGGGGGATGACCGTGTATAGGGAGGTGACATCGGCCATCACCAATATCATCCCTTCCCTCGGTATATGATTCGAGAGGAGATTGATGACATCCCGAGTGTCTTCAACATAGGACCTCATGGTACGTACCAATGGTTGCAAGTAGAAATCTATGTATTTGCCCACCCGGGACGTAATGGAATCTATCCCACTAACTATGGGAGAAGAGGGAAGGAGAAGGAAAGAAAAAGAAAGGGAAAGGAAAAGAAAAATATTTTTTTATTTATATTTATTTATATTTTGATCCATTTATTTAATTCAATATATTTTTTAACTACTGTTTTTCCTCTATATGACGTTAAAACCATCCTTGGTTTTGTTTTTCTGGGCTTTTAAACTAAGCCTCATTAAGATCAACCAGGGTATGCACACATGATTCTGTTACAGAATTATGCGTGTGCGATATATATAAATTTATTTATATATATAATCCTTTAAGTAAAAGTAATTTATTAGCGGACTGCATCGATTTTCCTTTTTATAAGTGAATCTTTTTCAATAGCAGCCTTGTAATTCCTCTTTATATGTGTTGGTTATGATAGGCTCGATAGGGACTATCCATACACTATCATTATACCCTGAACATCTATTATAGAGGTAACGCTTTGTATTTGCCCATACTGTTTCCCTTAGGCAAGATGGCGCTTCAATTCCTTCTTTAGCAATGAGATGCTGTTAGTGTGTCTATTTAAGCGGTGCGTCGGGACGTTGCTCGCATCCCGTGACCACGTCCTGTTGTGACGAAACGACGTAGGGAGGAGGAGCTACGTCCCGACGACACCGCGATTCGAACACCCGGAAGACACGGGTTGCCTTGGAGCCGGCCGGCTTTCCTATACGTTTTTTTATGCTACTGATTCTGTAAGTGCAATCTTTACTTTTTTATTCAATAAAACGTTGGATTTTATGCTATGTGGAGCACTTTATTTCTTTCATGGGGACACATCCTATCCATGGTGATGTGATTGGTGGAGAGAGTTCCTGGATTCGGATGACAAGTGCCTGTTGTACAGATCCCTGGCTGGGGTTGTAGCCATCCGCCCTTTCAGGTCTCCTATAACTAAGAGACCAATTTTTTCTGGTAAGAAGCAGCAGTTTTTGAGAGGTGGAGGTCTGTCTATGCACCTTATTTCACTACAGCAAGTTTTTGTTCCAGTATTCACTCAGCACTTGGGGACACTTATCATTTTGTTTTGCATGTGTGTTACAAAGCATGTACGGACTATAATCATTATCGTTTCTGTACAGCCATGGACTTTTTTTGGGTTTTATAATTTTGTTTATCTCTACACTGATTATTCATTTTATGTTTTGGCACAGATATATATTTGTCACATTATTATATTTTGCCTCAGTGTTTTGAGACATTCACTTGTTGTTTGCATCTAGTCACGCATTATTGAGTGTTTCTTTTTCTTTTTTCTGTTTTCTTTTTTTCCTTTTTTTCACGGACATAGGAAGCATTATCTGTGTCCTACAAATTTATATTTATTTTTATTATGGTGCATTCATACACTGACTAGCATTGAAATATTTGCTCAGTGACCACTACTTATCCTCATATTTTTATGAGGCTTTTGGGCACTTGTTTGTTGCCACTCTCAGTTTTTTAGCGCGACTTTTTGAATTTTATTAGATTATATGGTTTACTACTTTTTAGTCGCAGCTCATGTAAATTAGTGTAAGCGTAGTATTTATTTTATACCTCAATAAAGATCCGTAGCATACACAATCTCCAGCAGCATTCTCTTTACTAATATTTGGGTAACATAGGTACTTAAAGCGGAGTTCAACACAAAAATGGAACTTCCGCTTTTCGGAACCCTCCCCCCCTCCGGGGTCACATTTGGCACCTTTCAGGGGGGAGGGGGGTGCAGATACCTGTCTAAGACAGGTATTGCATCCACTTCCGGCATAGACTCCCATGGGAGTCTATGCCTCTTCCTGTCCCTCCGCGCTGTCTCCTGGGTAACACACAGCTCCCAAGAGATAGCGGGGACCATCCAGATCGCGCAGCGCGACTCGCGCATGCGCAGTAGGGAACCAGGAAGTGAAGCCGCAACGCTTCACTTCCTGATTCCCTCACCTAGGATGGCGGCAGCAGCTGCCGAGAACCGAGCGGGTTCTCGGCGTCCCCTGCCGACATCGCTGGACCCTGGGACAGGTAAGTGGCCATGTATTAAAAGTCAGCAGCTGCAGTATTTGTAGCTGCTGGCTTTTAATATTTTTTTTTTTGGTTGCTGTAGGTGGACTCCCTCTTTAATACATAATATCAAAGGGGTTGTAAACCCTCGTGTTTTTTCACCTTAATGCATCCTATGCATTAAGGTGAAAAAACACCTGGCATTCACGGACCCCCCAGCCCCCCCCGTTTTACTTACCTGAGCCATGGAATTTCACCTGGCGGAGATGCGCTCTTCCTTTGCCTGGGGTTCTCGTCTCCTGATTGGATAGATTGATAGCAGCGCAGCCATTGGCTCCCGCTGCTGTCAATCAAATCCAATGACGTGGAGGGCGGGGCAGAGTCCGGCATTCGTGTCTATGGACGCAAATGCTGGACTCAGGAGCGCGCCCACAAGTTAACCCCCGGGAGAGCGCTTCTCCTAGTGGGTTATCTGATAAGAGGAGGAGCCGCGAGAGCCACCGAGGGACCCCAGAATTCGGTGTTCAGGGCCACTCTGTGCAAAACGAACTGCACAGTGAAGGTAAGTATGACATGTTTGTTATTTAAAAAAAAAAACACAAACCTTTACAATCACTTTAAGTAACAGATAAAAGCAAATAACAAAGAGTGTGCTGATGACCGAATAGGTTGTATGATAATAACACATAACACATTTGTTATAGGAGTTACTGTAAAATGTGAGACCATAAAATATTGGAATTTTATATTAATATTGTCAAGAACTGCTAACTGGAAATGAAACCAAGGTTTATTCGTTTCTTTATATATATATATATATATATATATATATATATATATATATATATATTTTTTTTTTTTTTTTTTTAAAGTAATAAAAAAAAAGAAAAAAGGAAATTAAACCAAGGTCTACAATCCCACACACTTTTCTTATAATGTGTTTATAACTTAAAACGGCAATAATATTTAACATAAATTCATCTGAGGTACTTGCTTAGCATGAGGAGCACATTGGATGGAAAATAAATGTTTTTTAAAAAACTTGCACTATTTTTTTTAGCAGGTAATAAGTGGATAATTCATCCCATCCCACAACTGAGATTTCCCATACCAAGCAAATCTTTAATGAGGCCATTCTGCTGTTCATATTCTTGCCTATTGTATAAGAGCAGTGTGAACATCAAGCTTGACAAAGCATTTGCAGATATTTCAGCAAGCTTTGTTGAAGCTTTTAAAGTACCATTCAACTTCAGTCTGCATACAGCGGTAAAATAGGTAATGAAAATGTCACTATTTTTCTAGGTAAATATAATTCTAAAGGTGCTATTGACATGAAATTTTCACCACATTTCCAACACATGAAGAAAGGGAGGTGCAAAAAGGCATGGAAAGCCAAGAAACCAGCTGAAATCTATCTGTAATTAGAAAGTAATCCTGCCTTGTCAGTGCAAATTAATATCGGCTGGTTCAGCCTCAACGGATGGCCTATAAGCAAAGTGTCTCATTACCAAGGTGTCACACAAGAAACATCTCGTGATGGGTAAAAGCAAAGAGCTCTCTCAAGACCTTATTGTTGCAAAACACACCAATGGCATTGGTTACAGAAGGATTTCTAAACTTCTGAATGTGCCCGTGAGCACTGCTGTGGCCATAATCCGGAAGTATAAAGAACATAATTTTACCATATGCCAGCCACGACCAGGTGCTCCTTGCAACATTTCTGACAGAGGAGTGAAAAGAATTATCGGAAGAGTTGTCCAAGAGCCAAGGACAACTTGTGGAGAGGTTCAGAAAGACCTGGAACTACCAGGTAAAATTGTTCTAAAGAAAACAATAAATAATGCATCAAATAAGAAAGAAAGCACTCACATTGCCACATCCGTAGGCTAAGGGGAACAAAAAAAGAAAGGGATACTTGCTAATTATCCCTAGGTCAGACTTTAGAGGCATACGAAACAAAAAGCAAAGTATAGAAAAATAACAATGTTTATTATGAAAGTACAGTACATAAATAGAGCATTCAAAAGTTAAAAATCATATATAATGATACATAGTATACAGTGAGCCCTTGTGTACACAGACATTGCTGAAGAAAAACCATATTGAAGCTCATTTAAAGTTTGCTGCACAACATTTAGACAAGCCTATGAAATACTGGGTTGAACTCTTTGGATGCCATAATACACATCATGTTTGGAGGTCAAATGGCACTGCACATTACCCCAAAAACACCATACCAACAGTGAAGTTTGGAGGTGGGAACATCATGGTGTGGGGCTGTTATTCAAAATACAGTACTGGCAAACTTCATCTCACTGAAGGAAAGATAAATGGAAAAATGTACCAAGACATTCTTGATAAAAATCTGCTGCCGTCTACCGGGATGATGAAGATGAAACGAGGGTGGACATTTCAGCAAGACAATGATCCCAAACATAAAGACAAGGAAACTCTCAACTGGTTTCAAAGAAAGAAAATAAAGCTGTTAGAATGGCCCAGCCAATCACCTGACTTGAATCCAATAGAAAATCTATGGAAAGAACTAAAGATCAGAGTTCATAGAACAGGCCCATAGAACCTTCAAGAATTGTGGAAGAATGGGCCAAAATCACACCTGAACAATGCATGCGACTAGTTTCTCTATACATGAAGGGTCTTGAAGCTGTCATTACCAACAAAAGATTTTGTACAAAGTATTAAATAAATTTCAGTTAGCGTGTTCAATACTTTTTCCCTGTGTCATTACATTTTATTAATGTAACAATGTCTGAACTTATTTGTTTTGGTTCCTTTGTATGTATAATTTGCATGAGTTCTTAGTGACCTGGTGAAAATTGCATGTCAATAGCACCTTTAGAAATATATTTACCTAGGAAAATGGTGACGTGTTCAATACTTATTTTACCCACTGTATGCTGAACACAGATCCTAATGGGAGCATTGATTGCCACTTTAAACAAGTGGCTAGCAGGCTTCAGCAGGTTTTCAACAAGCTTCAAGAAGTGCTGAAGCTTACTAAAGTGTTTAAAGTGGCAATCAACACTCCTATTAGGATCTGTAATCAACATTTACAAACTGGAGCTCATTGGTACATTAAAAGCTTTAACAAAAGCTTGCTGAAAGCTATGCAGATACTTTGCCAAAGCTTTATGTTCACGCTGCTCTAATACAAGCTGAAGCCTGTGTGAAATAGGCCTAAGGGAACAGCCAACAGCAGGACTGGGAAAAGACATACCGGCATCGAATTTTTAAGTTCTATGCAAACAGAAGTGCTGGAACACAGAACCAGGACTTATCAATCACCTATATACAGTGAGGGAAAAAAGTATTTGATCCCCTGCTGATTTTGTACATTTTCCCACTGACAACAATAAGTCTAATTTTAATGGTAGGTTTATTTTAACAGTGAGAGACAGAACAAAAATATCCAGGAAAACGCATTTCAAAAAAAGTTATACATTGATTTGCATTTTAATGAGTCAAATAAGTATTTGAAACCCTATCAATCAGCAATATTTCTGGCTCCTAAGTGTCTTCTATACAGGCAACAACCTGAAATTAGAAGCACTCTCTTAAAAGGAGTGCTCCTAATCTCAGTTTGTTACCTGTATAAAAGACACCTGTCCACAGAAGCAATCAATCAGATTCCAATCTCTCCACCATGGCTAAGACCAAAGAGCTGACCAAGGATGTCAGGGACAAGATTGTAGACCTACACAAAGCTGGAATGGGTTACAAGACCATCTCCAAGCAGCTTTGTGAGAGGGTGACAATAGTTGGTACGATTATTCACAAATGGAAGAAACACAAAATAACTGTTACCCTCAGTCTGGGGCTCCATGCAAGATCTCACCTCGTGGAGTTTCAATGATCATGAGAACGGTGAAGAATCAGCCCAGAACTACACGGGAGAATCTTGTCAATGATCTTAAAGCAGCTGGGACCATAGTAACCAAAAAAACAATTGGCAACACACTACGCCATGAACGACTGAAATCCTGCAGCGTCCGCAAGGTCCACCTGCTCAAGAAAGCACATGTACAGGCCCGTCTGAAGTTTGCTAATGAACATTTGAATGATTCAGAGAACTGGGTGAAAGTGTTGTGGTCAGATAACACCAAAATCAAGCTCTTTGGCATCAACTCAACTCGCTGTGTATAATGGAGGAGGAATGCTGCCTGTGACCCCAAGAACACCATCCCCACCATCAAACATGGTGGTGGAAACATTATGCTTTTGGGGTGTTTTTCTGCTAAGGGGACAGAACAACTTCACTGCAGCCAGGGGATGATGGGCCATGTACCATCAAAATCTTGGGCGAGAACCTCCTTCCCTCAGTCAGGGCATTGAAAATGGGTCGTGGATGGGAATTCCAGCATGTCAATGACCCAAAACATGCGGCCAAGACAACAAAGGAGTGGCTCAAGAAGAAGCACATTAAGGTCCTGGAGTGGCCTAGCCAGTCAACAGACCTTAATCTCATAGAAAATATGTGGTGGGAGCTGAAGCTTCAAGTTACTAAATATCAGCCTCAAAACCCTAATGAGTTGGAGAGGATATGCAAAGAGGAGTGGAACAAAATCCCTCCTGAGATGAGTGCAAACCTGGTGGCCAACTACAGGAAACGTCTGAACTCTGATTGGCAACAAGGGTTTTGCCACCAAGTACTAAGTCATGTTTTGCGAAGGAGTCAAATACTTATTTCAGTCATTAAAATGCAAATCAATGTATAACTTTATTGAAATGTGCTTTTCTGGATTTTTTTATTGTTATTCTATGTCTCACTGTTGAGATAAACCTACCATTAAAATGATAGACTGTTCATTTTTTGGTCAGTGGGCAAACGTACAAAATCAGCAGGGGATCAAATACTTTTTTCCCCTCACTGTATACATTATTTATATGAAAGAGGGGCGTCTTTTGTGGTTTATTTAACCCCTTCCCACTGCCACCTCCAGGCCCTTTAAAAGTTTCTAAATGTCGGGAGGGATAGGCACACATTTGGGTCATGTGATTGCTGTGATTGGCTGTAACATGATCGGCAAGCTCCTGATTGCAAGCATGCATCAGGAGCTTTTCAGTCCCTACCGTTGTCTGTGCTGAGAGCACTCTCAGCACAGAAAAGTGTTTACATAGGGTCGCATCTATGCGGCCTCCCTAAGTTAAAGCCCGCCACATCAGCAGAAACAAAGGTTTAAGGTTTGCTGAAATTTTTCAAACTGTTAGTAAAACAGTGATAATAGTCCATATACAAATGCTTAGTGTTCTTACTTTGCCCATTCTGGATGATTGGAGACAGTTTCATTGATCAGGTTGCTGGTCACTCCAATAATATGAACACTTTCTTCATGAACCTATATTTGAAAGGAGAGTCTTTTTAGATTATATAGTGAAAAGGTAAGCTGCCACATTTTCAGCTGCAACACTGCAAAAAAATCCCCCTTCAGGCCATCATATATGCTGCTGCCAGACTCATCTACCTTACCAACCACTCAGTGTCTGCCATCTCTCTCTGCCAATCCCTCCACTGGCTTCTGATTGCCCAGCGAATTAAATAAAAAAAATACTAACAACATACAAAACCATTCACAACTCTGCCCCAAGGTGCATTACCAATCTGGTCTCAATCTATCACCAAACCATCCTCTCCAGTCCTCCCAAGACCTTCTACTCTCTAGCTCTCATCTCCTCCTCCTATGTTCACCTCCAGAGCTTCTCCCGGTCTGTCTGGCAATCTCCTTCTCTGGTTACCTTTAGGCGATCTCTGAAAACTCATCTTTTTTATGGAAGCCTATCCTGCCTCCACCTAACCACTGAACTTTGAATTCTTCCATCAGCTTATCCCTCACAGTTATTATCTTTTGTACCACTTGCCCCATCCAATTTGATTCTATACTCTTATGAGCAGGGGCCTCTTAACCCTGTGACCCACGGTTTGATTAGTGTGCCGCTCAGGCTCGATCATTATTCTAAATAGTGTGGGTGATGCTGCAATCACTGCAGGAGTGCCAGCAAGGGATGGAGCTTGTCCCAGCTCCTGAACGGGGAATGTCTTTTTAGACTTAGCAGATTTCTTAGACCCCATACACACTATTAGATTTTCTGCAGATTTTTGTCAAAACTAAGCAGTGCAAGGGCCTGCCTGATTGCATACAAACTGAAACTCTTAAGGTTTGACCTCATATTAAATGGTTTTGGTAAATCTGAAGACAAAAATCTGCAAAATATCCAATAGTGTGTATGGGTCTTTAGGGAAATATCCAAGGGAGCATGGCAAAATGGCATCATGTCACATCACATTAGGTGTGATTACGCTGAGACTCTTCCGTACAGTAGAAGCCATAATATCTACATTGGTAAACATATTGTGTGAAGCCAGCTATTCCCCAGGTGTATAGGAGCCTGGGGAATATAACTCTTCCACGGCCACCTGTAACACCGCCTCTTTATTACCCCCAATGTCTGCGTCCTCCAGGAGGCATTTCATTTTCCATCTCCAGCAAAGAAAGCAGAAATGGGGAAGGAGCTTGGCGCTTTTGAAATTCTGACTTTGATGGCTGTATTGAAGCCATTAGCTGCCTGAGAAAGTCTGACAGTTATAAAAAAAAAAGTCTATCAAATAGGCCACTTGTTGCATGCCTGAGATAGAACTAGAATCAGATGTAGAGATTGGTGTTAACATAGGGCCCTGCTCCAGTGCAAGAGAACGGTAATCCTTCTTTGTGGGTTGAGTGTTTTGCAGGCCTTCGGCAGAGTGAACGTTTTATTAAGCCCCTTTCACACTGGGGCAGTTTGCAGGCGCTAAAAATAGCGCCTGCAAACCGACCTGAAACTGCAGCCGTTTCTTTCACACTGGAGCGGTGCGCTGGCAGGAGGGAAAAAAAACTCCTGCAAACAGCATCTTTGGAGCGGTGTATTCACCGCTCCTGTCCATTGAAATCAATAGGGCAGCGCGGCTATACCGCTTTGCGCTTTGAACCCTTTTTCGGCCGCTAGCGGGGGTCAAAACCACCCCGCTAGCGGCTGAAAACCGTCGCTAAAACGGAGATAAAAATAGCGCCGCTTTACCGCCGACGCCCGCACCGCCCCAGTGTGAAAGGGGCCTTAAACTTTTGCCAGTTTCCGAGAGCTTGGTTTCTACCAATGCAATCAGTGAGTGTTTTTCCCTGTGGGGTGCTCACAGAGTAGGGTGTGAAAACTGCACACTACACCCCATCCCCCCCCATGCAGACTTTCTTTAATATTGCTAGAATTTGTCAAACGTGCCATTGGCTCCTTTTTGGTAAATATAGCCCTTTCTGTATTAGAATATATATAGAAAAAAAATATTTAAATAGGAAATAACCAACTATGTAGCATATATATATATATATATATATATATATATATATATATATACACACATACATACATATACAGGCAGTCCCCTAGTTACAAACATCCGACTTACAAACGACTCCTACTTACAAACGGCGGGAGACAACAGGAAGTGAGAGGAAATCTACCCCTAGGAAGGGAGATTCTGTAAGAGTTATTATGGGAAAAAGGTGTCTCCACTGATGCTTTATCACCAAGGCTTGCTTCCACAACAACCCAAAATTTTCAAAATCCAATTGTCATTGGGACAGAAAGTGAGGTGAAATCTTGTGAACAGGGGCACAGACAGCAAAACAAATGACAGGGGTGATAACCCTTCCCTATGCTATCAAAAAAGCTTAAAAATAGATTTTTGGGCTGGAGCTACACTTAAAAATGTACCTGTTCAGACTTACAAACAGATTCAACTTAAGAACAAACCTACAGTCCCTATCTTGTTTGTAACCCGGGGACCGCCTGTAGGCAGATTATATTAAATGCTTGTCATTTTACCTCTGAAATCGAATTATGAACTAGGATTGCCTAGGAAATTACTATGAAGTGAATAACTGAACAGAAAATTTAATAATATAAAAAATGACCAAAGTGCAAAAGAGGCTCAGCAGTAAGTAGTATCAACTAAAATAAAATAGTGTTATCTCAACGATATAAGAAAATTTAGGGACCTTTCAAGGAAAAAAAAAATATCTAGTTCTGAAAATGTTAAAAACACATTTTATATGTAAATTTTACCTTTGCTGTCAAAAGTAAGGTTAAAAGGAGAGTCCCAATAACGAGCAAAAATATTATAAATATGCTTATTATTTTGTCAAGTGTTTTCTCGAGCCAAATGATCATCTGTAAAAATAAAATTCATATAAGACAGCATGTAATATACATTTTGAAAATAAAAAAAAATGATACACGTACAAAGAACACACTGTAATAAACATAGTATTTGCACGACCCTCATTAAACACAGATATTCTTTTAAGTGGTATTTAATGTAGAGCAACTACAATTAGTGGATTAGATGTTAAGCTGCAATCATGGTTATTTACAATGGAAAAAGGTAAAAATGTATGATCATTAAATATGAATATAATCTGTTATTTCTATATCTGCACAGGTGTATTTCAAGAGGAGCAGAACTCCAGATAAGCCTATGTTACTCCATTTTCATCATACCCTAAAGTAGATCCTTAAAAAAAAAAATAAATAAATGGAAGGAACACACACTCGCAAGCACAAAAATTAAACAAAAAAAAAACAGCGATCTACCATCTTGACACATGGGACCATAAACACAGGCATACATTATTTCCAGGTAAGCCCTTCTGTCCAATAGTAAATATGCAGAACTAGGAATTTATCAGGACAAATATAATTGCTGTTTGGTTATGTGAAAGGATCTTTAAAGGTTATCCGTGTATATGCCACACTTCTGCCAAGATGCAATAAGTGAGTGAGTGTTTGCTAAACTGTTATGAGACAACACTACAAATTTTTTTTCACAGTATATTTAAAAGAATTACAGGTGAGAAAGGTTTGGTGTTCCACTGGGTAATTGCTTGAAATTTTACACAGAAAAAATGATTTGGTTGCCAAAGGTCACTGCAAATCAAATTTTTGTTAAAATAAATATTGACGCTGCCAATGCAGTCCTCACCTTCTGAAAAAAAACAAGTTGCCTGGCTGTCATACTAATCTATTGACTTAATTAAAAAAAAATACTGACCTAGAACAACCATGCAGATTTGGAGTTCTTACTTTGCTCCATCTTCACCTATAGTTAGGTGCATCGGCTAAGTGATTTAGAAAGTTATCCCATCATCATCACAGCAGCCAGGCAGCTAGCATTTCTAGAAGGAAATCAGCAATGGCTTGGATTCAGTACAGGTTTCCTTTATGAAAACACTGATAAGTTTCAAGTTTATAAATCTTCTGGAATCAATGCATTCTGAACAGCTAAATAATTAAAGAGGAAGTAAACTCAGAAGAAATATTTCCAGTAATCATATGGCCACTATGTATTGCATTTATAAACTCACCAGGATAAGAATTTGCATTCTAGGATCCTTCTTACTGTTTCTGCAGCTTATTTTTATCTGTTCCTGCCTAAGCCGACGCCACGTTTGCGGTTGCCTTCTAATTCCAGCCTCAAAGCCAGAATCTCGTGCATGCTCAGTAAAGATTAACCAAGCCTCGTTTTAGTATACCGTTACCATGGCAACAGCCCGGCAAACCAATAAGAGCACACATGCAAATATCCTCCCTGTTTTAACCATGAATGTCCTTGTTCAAACCCCCTGTGATGTAGCTGGTCACATGGGGTGTTTCAAGAACATCATGATCTCGTAGAATTGTCATACCGTGGAGCTCTGCTATCAGAGGCACGGCACATAGATGCATAGACTGACGTCTTGATGAGTGTGCCATGAGGGACAAAACGCATGTGCGCGAGTGACGTCACTGAAACAGATATCGGCGATATCTCCTAAATAGGGATGAGCCCGATGTTCGCTTCTCGGCCTTTTGGCTTCGATCAAAAACTCCTGCGCGTGACCTGAGTTTTGGGGATCAGCGGGCCAGGCCTCTGAGCCTGGCCAGGTGAGTTTTGTAGCACTTTTGGGGTTCCCCTGAATGGAGAAGGCCGAGAGCGAGTGAGGTTTCTCCTTTGTGGGAAAGCCTAATTTGCATAAAATTTGCATATCCTTACATATGTAATGGAGGATGCCAGGTTCACTTCAGCGGCCCATGAGGTGCGCTTCCGCAATGCGGTTAAAATTGGTATTGATGGCGAATGCCGGGAAGAAGATTGTGCTAAGTTGGTCATGGAAAAAGTATTATCAGTATGTGGAGTGAAAGGTGAAGAATTATTATGTATGGCGGAATACGGTAATCAGGGATTGGTGGAGGTGGTTTTCAATGAGTATTCTGTATACAAGGAATTTAAGAGGAAGTGGAATGCGGAGGAAAATAAACCGGAGATGGAAAAGTTCACTGTGGAATTTTTACATCGGAATCCATGGAAATTGGTGACTGTCATGATGTATAACCCATATGTGACTACCAGTGAAGTGACGGAGTTCTTGAAATTAGAATGTGAAGAGGTGGAATTTGTTAAGCTTATAGACAACAGTGTGGGTGTGTGGTCTGGCAAAAGATTATTCAGATGCAGGTTTTATGTGAATGAATATGCAGTGGACCATGTGGATCATATTAAGCAGACCTTTCAGATTGGTCGTAATAAGGGATTCCTCAAATACTCGGGGATGCCCCCTTATTGCTGGAAATGTTCAGATAGAGGAAATACAACTGCACAGTGTGATCTACTGAGAAGATGTAAGAATTGCATGGGACTAGGACATACGGCAGAGAATTGTACTGTTCCTAAGAAGTGTACACACTGTCAAAGTTCAGAACACCTTTATGAGGAATGTCCTAATAGAGTGAAGACCTTTGCGGAGAAAGTGGCTGGAACGAAAATACCCAAGAAAATGAATTTGCCGGAAGATGAGGATGTTTTGAGGCAAGTAGTGGAGATGGAGAAGGAGTTGGAGAAAGTGAAGGAGCTAGAGCAAAGAGGAAGCAGTATAGGCGAAACGGAACAAATGGAATCTAACGTGGTGGTGGTTGAGGGAAAATCTGATGATACAACGGGATTGGTGGAAGGAGGGAGAGAAGAGATGGAGTGTCAGGTGATAAAGGAAGCGAGACCACAAGAAGACCCAGAAGAGGATATAGGGAATAAGAGAAGGAAAGTGGTTCAGAGTGCGGTGGAGGATACGGCAGAGGATTTATTTGCAGCAGTGGAGTCGCCAGATTCCTTTTCCTGGACCATGGAGTTGGGAAAGGATGAGGATGAAGGAGGCTCAGTGGCGTCAGAACCTGTTGTGAGGAAACTGCAAGATGGCAGGGAGAAGGATCCCGGATAATCGGTGAAGTCAACTATGAAGGTCTTTGTTTTTTATTCTGCTCTACTCCAGTTTGAATGCAGTTGAAAGTTGCATCACTTAATGTGCGATCTATCGCAAGTGCCAGACGAAGAGCGACAACTTTTGATTTTTTTTCTACTGTCCAAGCGGATATTTTTTTGTTACAAGAGTGTGGGGTTGAGTTTAAGTTACAGTATGAGGAGTTGGAGAATGATTGGAAGTATGGCCAATCTGTGTGGTCAGGGGAGAATGGTGTTAAAAATTCGGGGGTAGGCATTTTGATTAAAAATAAAAGTGTAGAAATAATTTCTGTTACTTATATTGAGCCAGGAAGAGCTATTTTGATTAAAGTTTCTTTTATGGGGAAGGATATTAAAATAATTAATATATATGGCTCAGTAAGGAAAAATGAGCGGTGTGATTTGTTTGAAAAAGTTAAATTATTTTTAATGGGCCAGGAGCCAGTTTTGGTTATGGGGGATTTTAATTGTATTCTACGTCTGGGTGATAGAAGCGGAGATAGTTCTTTGGATAGGTCATCAAAAATATTAAGTGAGATGTGTGAGGATTTGAGATTGCAGGATGTATGGAGTATAGTGGGTAATGACAATAATAAGTATACATGGCAGAGTACAAATACAAAGTCGAGGATTGATCATTGTTTTGTAGCAAATGGTGTGAAAGCGGTGAGTTGGGAATTGTGTGACAATTTGTTTTCAGATCACTGTTTAGTTTTGGTTCAGGTTAGAGTGGAAGGATGTGTGTCTGCGCAGAGGGGTTTATGGAAATTGAATGTGTTGTTATTAGAGGATGAAAGAATGGCTGAGCAGTTTTGTGTGATGTATGTGAGATGTGTGAGGACTAAAACAAGATTTCAGAATGTGTTAAAATGGTGGGACTGGTTCAAAATACAGTGCAAAAACTTTTTCATTAGGTTGGGAGTTAGAAGGAGGAATGAACAAAGGCAAACGTACTTTCTTTTGAACACAAGATGGCAGTGTTTGATTAAATTGAAAGATATTGGTGTGAATGTGAGTGATGCAATGGAGAAAGTGTGTGAGGAAAGAAAGAAATGGATAAATGAGAGAGGGAAAGAAATTGTATACAGAGCAAAGGTAGAGGAATTAGAGAAGGATGAGAAGTGTACAAGATTTTTTTTCAAAAAGTGTGTGCAGAAGAAAAGTGTGATTAATGAGATGGATGGATGAAAAGAGATGGATGGGATTTTGAATAAGGTTTTTCAGTTTTATCAGTTACTCTTTTCAAAAAAACATATTGATCCTTCCTTTTATGTTGATTTTTTTGGATAAGTTGGATGGTAAAGTGGAAAGGAGTATGCATGCGAGTTTAATAGAGAGAGTGACGTGTGCTGAGTTGGAGATGATTGTAAAAAGTATGGCTAAAGGGAAAACACCAGGGTGTGATGGTTTCTGTGTGGAGTTTTATTTAATTGTGTGAAAGAGGATTTATGTGAGATGGTGAATTATGTGTTTGAATGTGGAGAGTTAAGTGAATCGCAGAAAGATGGTGTTGTAACTTTGATCTTTAAAAAAGGAGATCCGACGGAAATTAAAAATTACAGACCTATAACATTACTTAATGTTGATTACAAAATTATAGCTAAATTACTGGCGTGTAGATTAAAGGGTGTGGTTAGAAGTGTGGTTGGTGAGAGTCAAGTGTGTGCTGTGCCTGGTCGGAGTGTGTGGGAGAATTTGATTTTGGTCAGGGATGTTGTGAGTGATGTGTTGGATAGGAAGTGTGGGGTGGCGTTACTTTCGTTTGATTTTGAAAAAGCTTATGATAGGGTGAGTCATGAATTTATGTTTTTGGTGTTGGAACGAATGAATTTTCTGAGAGAGTTTGTGTGTATGGTGAAAGTGTTGTATAAGAATGTTTTTTCGCGTGTGTTGGTGAATGGTGCTTTAACGGAGAAAATTAATATTAATTCTGGTGTTCGGCAAGGATGCCCATTATCGCCTTTATTGTTTATCTGCTGTATAGAGCCGTTAGTGGTGAGTTTGTGTGGGGAAAAAATAATCCGTGGAGTGACTATACCAGGGAGTGGAGGGAGAGAAGCGAAAGTTTTGAGCTATATGGATGATGTGGTGGTTGTGTGTAAGGATGTGAGGTCGGTGAAAAGAGCAGTTTTGGTTGCTGAGTGTTTTTGTTCTGTGTCTGGTTTTAAAATTAATTTAGAGAAGAGTGTGTGTTGTGGATTTGGTAATTGGAGTGCGAGTGAAAGTTTGAAAGTGAATGTAATAAAAGAGCAGATTAAAATTTTGGGGGTTGTTTTCGATCAGAGGAATAATGGTGTTAAATGTTGGGAAGGTATATTGGATAAGGTTAAAAAAAAAGTGGCCTTTTGGAAATTTAGGAAATTAACCTTTACAGGGAAAATATTGATAATCAAAGCTATTATTTTACCTTTGTTGCTTTATACTGGTTTAGTTTATTATCCTGGGGAGGTGGTAATGAAGAGGATTATAAGGGAATTATTTATGTTTGTATGGGGTGCGAAAATAGAGAGAGTGAAGAGAGAGGTTTTATGTAAAGATGTGAATAAAGGAGGAAGAGGTATGCCTGATGTGAGATTGTTTTTGAGTGTGAGATATCTGGGGATGATTGTGAGAATGAGTGGGAATGAAACTTTAACAGGATGCATGGTAAGGTATAGTGGTGGTAAGATTTTGAGATGGTATAAGTGGGTGTCTGGTAGGTTAAATGTGCCTTATACAGAGTGTTTGAGTGATCATTATAAAATTTTGTTTAGATTGATAAAACGTTATAATTTGCAGGAATATGGTGTAGAGGAATTGAAAGATCCAAAGAAGGTGATAAAAAAGATTTTGAGTGTTCAGTATGTTGAGACAGTGGAGAGGTATAGTGAAAGTGTGTCGAAGAGTGTATGGAATATGGTAGTTAATAAAAAATTGACAAATAGTCAAAGTGATTTAGGATGGCAAATAGTACACGAATGTTTACCAGTGAGAGCTTTCCAATATAGAAGGGGGTTGTTAAGATCCGGAAGGTGCCCTAGGTTCCCTTGTGGGAATGATGAAACGGTGATGCATCTTATGTGGAACTGTAGTTTTGCACGTGAGTTTTGGAAAAGGGTAGGTGCAATTTTGAAAGTAGTGACTGGGATGGCACGTTTGAGTTTTGATAGGGTGGTGTATGGTTTAAACTTAGGTGTGATGCAAGAGAAGACATGGGTGGCGTGGAAAATTATTAGTTCTGGGAAAGAGGTGTTATGGGAAAGCAGATGTGTTTTGGTAAGTAAGAGAGAGATTATAAGTATAGATGAATGTGTGAAGATGTTGTTATCCAAGATGTATGTATATTTTGTGTGGGATGTGAAGTGTATTGGTGAAAGAGCGAATGATGTGTGGAAGATAAGGGAGTGGTATTTGTTTAAGTAGAATGTGATTTAAAATTTAAAACTAAAATTAAAAATATTATTTTTTATAATGCCAAACAAATGATGCAAATATGCACTCAACATAAGGAGTTCTTCGCTGAAGTTTGTCTTTGACGTTGAGTTAAATCATAAATAAGCTGATGTTTGGAAAAGAAAAAAAAAAAAAAAAAAACTGTTCTTATCAGTTTCCAGGAGGTGGCGCTTGCTTCCGTCCCTGATCTATGGCGAAATAGAGACGGGATTGCGGTTGCTATGCAAAGCCTGCTGGAGTGAAGGTGACCTGGAGCGGTTCGTAGCCGAAAGGGAAGCCTTCTGATGAGGATGGAGAACCACGGGGTCTGAACCGGAGGGTCGGGACCCTGGCCTTCTGGCCTGGATTGGGGCAGATCTAGCTCCGGACAGTTATTCGGGAGAGAACACTTACTCCCCTCTTGAATGGGTGGGGGGGGTGGTTAGTACTTCCCGAATGTAATTAGGAGGGAGTGATGGGAGCGACGGCAGAGCCTGATGGTAAAGGGCTCTTTTCCGGCTTCCTGATCTCCATATCCTTCCTGTCTGTGGTGGGGTCTGCTGTGGTCTGGGTTGGGGGGTCAGGGATGCTTCGAAAAGCCAGTGGTGAATGTGCCCCCGAAGTGGCAGTTCAGGGGTCCCGTATAGTCACGGTGTGAAAGCACTTGATTTTATGGCACCATGGTCACATCACCACAACACACGTTTTTCGCACCTGCCTCTTGGGCCGGGCCTTTTGGCCAAGACCAGGGGAAATTTTTATGCCTGGCCGGAGGGCCGGCCATTGTGTTGCACAATGGCCACTTTCACTCTCCCCTCTCACTATATTCCCCACTCTTTGCTTTACCCCTGTTTGTCACTTTTTTGTCTTTTTTTGGTTGTCATGTATACACGTTTTGTCACTGTGTGGCGAGTAGGGAGTGGGTCCTCGGGCCTACTCTGAAAGTCTTGGGAGGGGGTGGACATAGGCCTTTTGGCTTGGTTCGCCCTCTCCTTGGAGGGGTCTCTCTTCGGGAGAGCCCCACTGTACTTGGGTTGGTCTGCCTCGGCAGTCCTTCCAGTTGTGGAGGTCCGCCTGGTCTCGGCCAGATGGACCCTTTGTCTGAGTACCTCAGTCCCTGTCTGGAGCCTAACGCCCCGGGGGATCAGGGTAAGGTCCTTCCCTAGTGGAGGACTCTGTACACCCGTTGCATGTTTTTGTGTTTCACTCTTTATGTGTGGGCACTTTTTTTTGGCACCGGGTGGAAGTTTTTGAGGTGTGTTTTGCACGCCACTGGCTTTTCGATAAAAAAAAAAAAAATCTGTTCTTATCAGTCCGTCCCTGATCTATGGCGAGATAGAGATGGGATGGCGGTTGCTATGCAAAACCTGCTGGAGTAAAGGTGACCTGGATGGTTCGTAGCCGAAAGGGAAGCCTTCTGATGGGGATGGAGAACCACGGGGTCTGAACCGGAGGGTCTGGCCTGGATTGGGGCAGCTCTAGCTCCGGACAGTTATTCGGGAGAGAACGCTGGCTCCCCTTTCTCCCACCGGGGGAGCGGCCAGTATTTCCCGAATGTAATTCGGTAGGTGGTAAAGAACACGCTTTTTTTTGCACCTGCCTCTTGGGCCGGACCTTTTGGCTAGGGCCAGAGGAATTTTTTATTCCTGGCCGGAGGGCCTGGTCATTGTTTTACACAATGGCCACCTTTTTCACTCTCCTCTCCACTATCCCTTCCCCACTTTTTATTTATTTTCTTTCTTTTTGATTGAATCCTATGTTTGTCACGTCTTGTTCACGTTTGTCTCACTGTGTTATGAGCAAGGACGGGTCCCCGGGCCAGCCATGAAAGTCTTGGGAAGGGGTGGACATGGCTTTCTGGCTTTGTCCGCCCTAACTCATGGGGTCTCCCTTCGGGGGAGCCCCACCTAGTACTTGGGTGGGTTCTGTCTCGGCAGACCCTCCAGAGAACGGGGTCTGTCTGGTTTCGCCCAGATAGACCATTGTAAAGTACCTTTGTCCCCGTCTGGAGCCTAACGCCCCGGGGGATCAGGGAATTGGCACATCTGTGTACCCATTGCACTTTTTTGTGACCACTCTTTATGTGTGTGCACATTTTTTTGGCACCGGGTGAAGTGTTTTGGGTGTGTTATGCACGCCATAGGCTTAAATTTTAATCGGGTGTTCGCCGAATAGCGAACAATTTGGGGTGTTTGCGGCAAATTCAAAAGTCGCCGAACACCCTTCAAAAGTCTATGGGAGAAAACAAAAGTGTTAATTTTAAAGGCTTATTTGCATGGTATTGTCATAAAAAGTGTTTGGGGATCTGTGTCCTGCCCCAGGGGACATGTATCAATGCAAAAAGAAGTTTTAAAAGAAACAGACGTTTTTTCGGGAGCAGTGATTTTAATAATGCTTAGTGAAACAATAATAGTAAAATATTCCTTTAAATTTCGGACATGGGGGGTGTGTATATTATGCCTGTAAAGTGGCGCACGTTTCCCGTATTTAGAACAGTCCAAGAGCAAAATGACATTTCTAAAAGGAAAAAAAGTAATTTAAAAGTACTCATGGCTATAATGAATTGTCAGTCCCGGCAATACACATAAAAGTCATTGAAAAAAAACAGCATGAGATTCCCCACAGTCAATTACCAGACCCTTCGGGTCTGGTATGAATATTAACCACTTCAATACCGGGCCAATTCTGACACTTTGCTCCTACATGTAAAAATCATCATTTTTTTGCTAGAAAATTACATAGAACCCCCAAACATTATATATGTTTTTTTAGCAAAGACCCTAGAGAATACAATGGCGGTTGTTGCAACTTTTTATCTCACACAGTATTTGCGCAGGAATTTTTCGAACGCTTTTTTTTAGGGGAAAAAAACTGTTTTGTGTTTAAAAAAAAAACAAAACAGTAAAGTTAGCCCAATGTTTTTGCATTTTGTGAAAGATGAAGTTACGCTGAGTAAATAGATACCTAACATGTCACGCTTCAAAATTGCACACGCTCGTGGAATGGCGCCAATGTTCGGTACTTAAAAATCCCCATAGGCGACGCTTGAAATTTTTTTACTGGTTACATGTTTTGAGTTACAGAGGAGGTCTAGGGCCAAAATTATTGCTCTCGCTCCAACGTTCGCGGCGATACCTCACATGTATGGTTTGAACACCGTTTTCATATGTGGGCGGGACTTACGTATGCGTTCGCTTCTGCGTGCGAGCACACGGGGACAGCGGCGCTTTAAAAAATTTTTTTTTTTTTATTGTTAATTATATTTTATTTTTTTTATTTTGACACTTTTTTATAAAAAAAAAAAAAATTTGATCACTTTTATTCCTATTACAAGGAATGTAAACATCCCTTGTAATAGCAATATGACATGTCATGTCAGGTGCTCTTAATAGTGAGATATGGGGTCAATAAGACCCCATATCTCACCACTAGACTGGGAAGCCTGAAATAAAAAAAAATAAATAAAACGTTCGCCGCTTCCCAGCCGAAGCGGCGCCGTTTTTTTGAATGGAGAGGCCTGGCGTGACGTCATAACATCACGCCCGGCCTCCGACGATCATAGAGACTCCGGGGACCATCTGGTCCGCCGGAAATCTCTATGATCTACATCCAGCGCCGGCGGATCCACTCTCCGCCTCACCGATCGTAACGGTGAGTCGGAGCAAGCACCGGAGGGCGGCGGGAGGGGGGGGACGTCCCCTCTCGCCTCCCACAGGAACGATCAAGCGGCGGAACGGCCGCTATGATCATTCCTATGGTGTAGAGATTCGCCGGCTGAAACCGGCAATATCTGAATGATGTCTGTAACTACAGGCATCATTCAGATATACCCGCCCAAAGCCCAGGACATATGACGTCCGTGGGCTGGAAGTGGTTAAGGGGAACCCCGAACTAAAATTAAAAAAAAAAAAATTACGTGGGGGTCCCCTCAAAATCCATAACAGACCCGATTTTAAGGAGAACCCCGCGCCAAAATTTTTTTTTAAAAATGGCGTGGGGTCCCCCCAAAAATCCATACCAGACCCTTATCCGAGCACGCAAGCTGGCAGGCTGCAGGAAAAGAGGGGGGGATGAGAGCGCCCCCCTCCTCAATGAATCGTACCAGGTCACATGCCCTCAAAATGGGGAGGGTGCTTTGGGGTACCCCCCAAAACACCTTGTCCCCATGTTGATGGGGACAAGTGCCTCATCCCCACAACCCTTGCCCAATGGTTGTGGGGGTCTGCGGGCGGGGGGCTTATCGGAATCTGGAAGCCCCCTTTAACAAGGGGACCCCCAGATCCTGGCCTAACGGGGTCACCTGTCACCTGAGCAGTCACCTGAGAGGACGGTCAATAGGGCGGGTGCCTCCCATGGAAGCAGGTTGGTTGTGTCTTTTTTTTTCTCTTTTTCGGTCCGTCAGCGGAGCAAGAGAAGAAGAAGATGACTTTGTGGGACAATTTTATTTTTTAATAAAGGATTTGTCTCCAAGCCGTGTCATGTAATTTTTACCATTTTCACACTTTTTTTGTGAAATGGTAGGGGTACATTTGTACCCAGTTACCATTTCACACAGGGGGGAGGCCGGGATCTGGGGGTCCCCTTGTTAAAGGGGGCTTCCAGATTATAATAAGCCCCCCGTCCGCAGACCCCCACAACCACCGGGCAAGGGTTGTGGGGATGAGGCCCTTGTCCCCATCAACATGGGGACAAGGTGTTTTGGGGGGTACCACAAAGCACCCTCCCCATGTTGAGGGCATGTGGCCTGGTATGGTTCAGGAGGGGGGGTGCTCCCTCGCCCCCCCTTTTCCTGCGGCCTGCCAGGTTGCATGCTCAGATAAGGGTCTGGTATGGATTTTTGTGGGGACCCCCACGTCATTTTTTTTTAAATTTTGGCTTGGGGTTTCCCTTAAAATCCATACCAGACCCTTGAGGGGACCCCCATTCCATTTTTTTTATTTTGGCATGGGGTTCCCCTTAATATCCATACCAAATCGGAAGGGCCTGGTATGGAATTTGAGGGGACCCCCACGCAATTTTTCTTTTATTTTGGTTCAGGGTTCCCCTTAATATTCATACCAGACCCAAAGGGTCAATTGACTGGTAATTGACTGTGGGGGAATCCCATGGCGTTTTTTTTCAATGACTTTTATATGCATTGCCGGGACCGACAGTTTATTATAGCCGCAAGTACTTTTCAATGACTTTTTTCCTTTAGAAATGTCATTTTGCTCTCGGACTGTTCTAAACAAGGGAAACATGTGCCACTTTACAGGCATACTATAGACACCCCCCAGGTACGAAATTTAAAGGAATATTTCACTTTTATTGTTTCACTTTAAGCATTATTAAAATCACTGCTCCTGAAAAACACGTCCATTTTTAAAACTTTTTTTTGCATTGATACATGTCCCCGGGGCAGGACCCAGGTCCCCAAACACTTTTTATGACAATAACTTGCATATAAGCCTTTAAAATTAGCACTTTTGATCTCTCATGTTCGTGTCCCATAGACTTTAACGGTGTTCGCGTGTTCGAACAAATTTTTTTCCTGTTCGCATGTTCTGCTGCGAACCGAACCGGGGGGTGTTCGGCTCATCCCTACTCCTAAACAGCACAGTTTGTAAAAATTTTAAAGCCACCTACAATTAGGTGATTGCACAACGCTTTACATGTGGTAAAGTTGGGCAGGGGAGTTAACAACCACTTTAAATTTATGCTGGGGTACTTATGTAGATTTAAAGTGGTATTAAACTTAAAAGCAAATATATTGCAGCTTACCAATTCTTAGATGTGGTGGCTGCATTGATTTTCTTTTGCTTAAGTCTTTCTTTTATTTTCACCTGATGATCTAGCCAGCAACTGTTTAACAGAATGAGCTCTCCTGCAAATGTAGCAGATAGTGTTGAGACAAGCCATTATCACTGACAGAGATGCTTACCATGATAAGCTTTTATTTATTCTTGTAAAATCTTTATCCCATTAAAAGAAAAAAAAAATGGTTGCTGTAACTGCATTGTGAGCTGGAGTTTGGCTTCAATTTGTTACATTTACTGGCAGAGCTAGATGCACTAACACTTCCCTGCCACAGACTGATAATTCTGCTGTCCAAAGGTGCCCCTGTGCTCCTTCATCCAGAGTGGGGTTACTCAAATATAGGAGGTAGGTTGCTGGCCAGATCACCAGGTAATGACAGAGGAGAAAAAGCCTTAAAAAGAAAACAAATGCAGCCACCACAGCTAAGGATGTGTACGCTGCAATATATTAGGTTTTTGGTTTGGGGTTTAATACCGTTTTAAGTTAGTAAGCAATTTTTGCTCTAATACTTAGCCGGAAGAGTATACAATCAAATCTGAAAAACAAAATATCCTCCGTTTTTTCTCCTCTCTATATACAGTTTCTATAAAGTATTAACCGTCATAGAAGTCTGGACATTTTATAAGCATAGACTATTGAGTAACTGTAGATTTAAGTTTGACACTCAAATAGAAAAAGGAATCTTTCATTTCAAAAATGACATATATAATACAGTCTATCAATAGCATTAATACAGCCATTTTTGTTGTTTCCTAAGCCCCCCATCACATAGATATATAAGCAGGTTGATCCTGCCAGCAGATTATTTTTAAAGGCTGAGTTCACCTTTTGCATAAACTGGTTCATGCAGATCAGGGGCCCCAGTCGTTTAAAATGCAGTGTGCCATTTAAAAAAATATTGTGCCATACCAGTTTTCTTTCACCTATGAAGTTTATCCAAAATACTCCCAATGCTACATTCTAGCTTATTTCTAGGACACAGCAGACACTGGGAGCTCGCCTCCAGCATCACGCATGTGCAGGGCATTTTGTCTTCCCCTATTCCAGCAATGCTGAGCTGAGTTGCTGCTGGGATAGGTGAGAGCGTGCACATTCCTGCAATGCTGGTGGCGAACAAACTTTGCTGTGTCTTGGAAATAGGCCAGGACATAGGAATTGAAACATAAGGAGTATTTCAGCCAGGCTTCATGGGTGACAGAAAATGCCTACGGGTATGGCAATTGCATTAAGTGGTTGTAAACCTCGAACATGAAATATGAACAAAATATTATTTCTATACTGTGTACTTGATTCTATCTGCAGTCAAAAAAAAAAAAAAAAAGTGACAAGGGTAAAAAGCTCCAGCACACAGCCTGTGAATGATATCCGCAGCAATGCATGTTTTCTGCATACTGTGTGAAGGGGAGTGTGTCCCTTTCCCTTCAATCAGGATTCAGATCTTTTGTTAGATCTGCACTGAGAGACCTCAGATCCCCACCACCTGCATTTTCAGACATGAGAGATCCTGTGTACATTCTGGACTTTGAATTGCTGTAGAGGTACAATTTATGTGGAGGATTTGTTTCATTTCTGAGTAATATCTGAGGCTAGTCATTTTAATGGATACATGTGAGGGTTTTCAACAACTTTAAATATTTTAAAAAATGTCAGTACTTTTACCGTTACCATTGGTCTGCATTGGCCAGTATATGTAAAAAATGAATAAAGCCTTTAAACAATGCTGTTGATTCTGCAGGGAAATCACACAACATTGTTGTCAGCCTGTGTCAGACATTTTTAATGGACTAGTTTTAGAAGCAAAGGACAAAACATTAAAAGCCCAGCTCCAGCTAATACTTCTTCAGCAGCTACAGCAAGAGATTAAAAGGAGATCAGGACCCAGAACTCTAATTCTAAATAGGTGGGATGGGTAAACTGCAGGAAATATTCTGGTTTTGTGCCTTCAACTACCTACTACTCTTCCTGCTATGTCATGATATGAAGGCATAACAGAAAAGCATTTGTTGCCTAGATCTGTTCTTCATTAGATGTCAGAAAGCCTTGTCACATGACCTGTCAAAGAGTGGTCCTTCCTCCTACCATGGAGTGCTGTCTGTAGCATTTTGCAGAGAACACACTTGAGACACTATTGTCTGAATTTTATCACCTCTTCCCTGACAGCACCAGCATGGGGATAATTTTTGCAGCGAAAGTTCCTTTTGTAAACATTCTACGGAATATATATATACACACAGTACTGTGCAAAAGTTTTAGGCAGGTATGAAAAAATTCTGTAAAGTAAGAATGCATTAAAAAATATATAGTTTAATTGTTTATCAATTCGCAAAGTGACTGAACAGAAGAAAAATCTAAATCAAATCGTTATTTGGTGTGGCCACCGTTTGCCTTCAAAACTGCATCAATTCTTCAAGAAAAGGACATCTCAGTGCAATATGTTTAAAAAAAATCTGTATCTTTAATCATAGAAGTGCACTTACATATTTTCCACAGTAAAATCGCATTAAAAGATGCACAGCAAGAAAACGACATTAACCTGATGGAGTGAAGTTTATCCAGACAAACCCCTTAAGGGGAACAACACCAGTGGAGGTTACCCAACCAGATGGAAGCCAGGCCTTCAAGGCTAACACCATAAGGCTACTTTCACACTGGGGCAGTGCCGGCATTCGTGGTAAATTGCTGCTTGTTTTAGCGGCGCTTTACCACTGTTATAGTTGCGCTTTGGCACCGCTATTCGGGCTGTTAGCGGGGCACTTTTAACCCCCAAGAAGGGGGTGATTGCGGCAATTCGGAAGCGGTGCCCATTCATTTCAATGGGCAGGGGCTGTTTGGGAGCGGTGTATACACTGCTCCCACACCGTCCCAAAGATGCTGCTTGAAGGAATGTTTCCCGTCCTGCGAGCGCATCGACCCAGTGTGAAAGTACTTGAGCTTTGACACTGGGGTCGCTCGAGAGACAGTTTTCAGGTGCTTTACAGGTGCTATTTTTAGCGTTAAAACGCCTGAAAACTGCCTCAGTGTGAAAGGAGTTTTAAGGCGCTTTTTGACCTATAATAGGTCATCCAAGAAGGTGAGCAGTTACTACACCTATAGGTGATTGGTGGTGGACAGCATAATCATTTGTGTGGATGGTCACCGCAGCACATTTTATAGAAAAGTGGACTTTGTTGCTTCAAGTGTATTTATGAAGGTTCACTGTAGTATTTTTTTGTGGATTTTTTGTGGTATATTGGATCTTCACTATTATTACTGCATGGGATTTGAGCATGATTTCTACTAAAAAAAGGACTTCATGTGATCTAATTGTTTACACATCACTTTATTTGCTAAATGTGGTATTTATTGTGTATGAAGCAAGTTAAAAGGATTTTTACTTACAGTGTATGAACAGCGCACCATTTATTTAGAATCAATAAACAGATATATGTGCTTTGTTCAGATTTCACGACTGAGGTTTACAACCACTTTAATGCAGCAGATGAAAGACCCATCATTCTTACTTCCCTTACTTGTCCAGCAGTGCAATCAGCACAGAACTGGAAGAAACCAGTGGGACCCAGGTACACCCATCTACTGTCCAGAAATGTCTGACCATACTGTCCAGAAACGTCTGACCAGAAGTGGTCTTCATGGAATAAATACAGCCAAAAAGCCATGCTTACAGCGTGGAAACAAGGCTAAGCAACTCAACTACGTATTAAAACAGGAACTGGGGTGCATAAAAATGACAGCTGGTGCTCTGGACTGATGTCAAAATCTGAAATATTTGCCTGTAGCAGAAGGCAGGGTGTTTGCTGAAGAGCTGGGGAGCTGTATATAGATGAATTAGGGTTGTCCCAATACCACTTTTTTAGGACCGAGTACAAGTACCGATACTTTTTTTCAAGTACTCACCGATACCGATTACCGATACTTTTTTTTTAATGTCACGTGTTTTTTTTTTTTTTTAACAGTGTTTTCTTTTTTTTTGGGGGGGGGGGGGGGGGTGAACGGTGTATGTGTGTGTGTGTGTGTGTGTGTTGTTTTTTTTTTTTACAATTTTTATTTTTTACAATAATATTTTTTTTATTCTTTATATGTTTTTTTTTTTTAATCAGCCCTGTTGGGGGGCTTTGGTGAGATATCAGGGGTCTTAACAGACCTCTGATATCTCCCCCTTAAGACAGAGGATAGAGATTCCCCAATCCCTTTCTCTGCAGCCTCAGCTGCACTGAGAATGAATGGAGAGAAGACAGCGGCTCCTCTCCATTCATAAACTGACACATCGTAATCACAGGAGATTACAATGTTTCAGTTATGTGAATGGACAGAGTCAGCTGACTCTGTCCATTCACACAGCGGAGAGAGACAGCAGAACGGAGGGGACAGAGAAGGAGAGGGGAACGGAGGGGACAGCGGAGAGACACAGGGAAGGAGAGAGGAACGGAGGGGACAGCGGAGAGACACAGGGAAGGAGAGAGGAACGGAGGGGACAGCGGAGAGACACAGGGAAGGAGAGAGGAACGGAGGGGGACAGAGGAAAGGAGGGGTCATGGAGGAGGATGCAGTGACAGTCAGCGGTGAGCGATCACCGCTGTATGTCACTAAAGCTGCTGAAAGCCGCTGGGGGAGAATCTTGTAACTCCCCCACGCGCCGATCACAGCTGACTTCCAGGTATCGGAGGAAGCATCTGGAGCATTTGCCCGAGTACAAGTACTTGGGCAAATGCTCGGTATCCGTGCCGATACTAGTATTGGTACAACCCTAAAATGAATGTCTGCAGGCAACAATGAAGCATGGTGAAGGTTCCTTGCAAGTTTGGGCTGCATTTCTGCAAATGGAGTTGAAGGTCAGAATCAATGGTGACCTCAATGCTGATAAGTACAGGCAGATACTTGTCCATCATACGATACCATCAGGGAGGAGTGTTCTTGTACCCAAATTTAAACTGCAGCAGAACAACCTCAAACATACAGCCAATGCAATTAAGAACCATCTTCAGCCTAAAGAAGAACAGGGAGTCCTGGAAGTGGTTTGTTCTCAACATCATCCAAGTTTGTCTGGGATTACATGAGGAGACAAAATGATTTGAGGCAGCCTACATCGACAGAAGATCTGTGGTTAGTTCTCCAAGGTGTTTGGAACAACCTATCTGCCCAGTTCCTTCAAAAACTGTGTGCAAGTGTACACTGTTTTGAAGGCAAAGGGTAGCCACACCAAATATTGAATTGAATTTCCGTTCATTTACTTTCCGTTTTGTCAATTAAAAAGAAAAAAAAGATTAACACTTCTATTTGTGATAGCATTCCTAATTTGCAGCAACAACAAAGAACTTTTGCACAGCTAGATGGATACACACATATACAGTATCTCACAAAAGTGAGTACACCCCCCACATTTTTTGTAAATATTTTATTCTATCTCTTCATGTGACAACACTGAAGAAATGACACTTTGCTACAATGTAAAGTAGTGAGTGTACAGCTTGTATAACTGTGTAAATTTGCTGATCCCTCAAAAAACTCAACTCAACACACAGCCATTAATGTCTAAACCGCTGGCAACAGAAGTGAGTACACCCCTAGGTGAAAATGTCCATAATTGGGTCCAATTAGCCATTTTCCCTCCCCGATGTCATGTGACTCGTTGGTGTTACAAGGTCTTAGGTGTGAATGGGGAGCAGAGCAGGTGTGTTAAATTTGGTGTTATCATTCTCATACTGGTCACTGGAAGTTCAACATGGCATGTCATGGCAAAGAACTCTCTGAGTTTCTAAAAAATAGAATTGTTGCTCTACATAAAGATGGCCTAGCCTATAAGAAGATTGCCAAGACCCTGAAACTGAGCTACAGCACAGTGATCAAGACCATACAGCGGTTTACCAGGACAGTTTCCACTCAGAACAGGCCTCGCCATGGTCAACCAAAGAAGTTGAGTGCATGTGCTCAGCGTCATATCCAGAGGTTGTCTTTGGGAAATAGACGAATGAATCAAATTGGTCTGCATGGTTGTCGTCCCAGAAGGAAACCTCTTCTAAAGATGATGCACAAGAAAGCCTGCAAACAGTTTGCTAAAGACAAGCAGACTATAGACATAGATTACTGGAACCATGTCCTGTGGTCTGATGAGACCAAGATAAACTTATTTGGTTCAGATGGTGTCAAGCGTGTGTGGCAGCAACCAGGTGAGGATTACAAAGACAAGTGTATCTTGCCTATAGTCAAGCATGGTGGTGGGAGTGTCATGGTCTGGGGCTGCATGAGTGCTACCGGAACTGGGGAGCTACAGTTTGAACCATGAATGCCAATATGTACTATGACATACTGAAGCAGAGCATGTTTCCTTTCTTTTGGAGACTGGGCCGCAGGGCATTATTCCAACATGATAAACCCAAACACCTCCAAGACGACCCACTGCCTTGCTAAAGAAGCTGAGGGTAAAGACGATGGACTGGCCAAGCATGTCTCCAACCCTATTGAGCATCTGTGGGGTATCCTCAAACGGAAGGTGGCGGAGGTCTAAGGTCTCTAACATCCACCAGCTCCGTGATGTCATCATGGAGGAATGGAAGAGGACTCCGGTGGCAACCTGTGAAGCTCTGGTGAACTCCATGCCCAAGGGGCAGTGCTGGAAAATAATGGTGGCCACACAAAATATTGATACTTTGGGCCCAATTTGGACATTTTAACTTAGGGGTGTACTCACTTTTGTTGGCAGTGGTTTAGACATTAATGGCTGTGTGTTGAGTTATTTTAAGGGGACAGCAAATTTACACTGTTATACAAGCTGTACACTCACTACTTTACATTGTAGCAAAGTGTAATTTCTAAGGAAGGAAACGAGGGGGGAATTTTGGGACTTTAAATGAGGCACACATGCTATGTGCCTCCATCCCGGATTCATGAAATGAAGAAAAAGGGAGTTTGGGACTTTGAATGAGACTAAGGACATTGTGGAGGAGATTAGTAGAAAAACGTATTGTTTTACTTTAATTTTATTTTATTTTCACTTTCCATCATTCTTCGCAGTATACTGACAGCTCATCCATTCATTTACAGACTCTGACAGTCATCACTCACTCACCATCTTGGATCTTTTGACAAGATTGGCCACCTGTGTAAATTGGGGGCTCTGTCTGTGTGCCCTGAGGCCTTATATTGCCACAGCTCCTGGGATTGACTACCCACTGGCCCTGGCCCTCACCATACTCTACTATACCAATTTTTATCGAATGACCTGTAAGTATTCAGGATTGGCGCAATTGCCCTTTCCTGTTATGTTTAGTGTCACATGAGCTTAATTAATCTATCTTTTATAGATAAATTTTGAACTTCTGCCCCTGATGAGTGTTTACACACAAAACGCGTCAGAAACTGTAGGATGCAGTTACATGCCCGCACCAGTATTTATCTTAAATTCATTGTGCACTCCTATCATGTTTACACTATTTCATATTATCTACCTGCTTGCAATGTACTGCCTTACGATGACTGTACCAATATGAATTACATAATTGATTTATAAATATTTTTATACTGTGTGTTACCAAGTTGATATGTATTAATACATCACCTACATTTTTTTTCTGTACATGTGGAGTTATATGTCATATACATTTGCCATATACTTTCTGTATTATTTTATGAATTTTACATCTCTACATATCATTAAATACGTTTTCTACAAATCTCCTCCACAAAGTCCTTAGTCTCATTCAAAGTCCCAAACTCCCCTTTTCTTTATTTCTAAGGAAGGAAAGGATATTTACAAATGTAGTAACTTACAATCTATAGGCTTACAGAACTTGGATCTTAAGACTTTCAGTATGTTTCTCGCAGACTACTTCAGGTCTTACCAGCTCTAATTCACAAAATTAAAGTAGGATTCCTACCCTTTTGTCAGGCATGAGACAACACCTTCAAAAGTATAGACTTCATTGATGTACTTTAGAGACGTGGCAAAGAAGGTATTGTTCTGAGTTTACAGCCCTGGCCAAGAGTTTTGAGAATGACACAAATATAAAGTTTCAAAAAGTCTGCTGCTTCACTGTTTTTAGATCCTTTTGTTAGATGTTACTATGGTATACTGAAGTATACCGTATTTATCGGCATATAACACGCACAGGCGTATAACACGCACCTTCATTTTAGGAGGGAAGTTTCAGTAAAAAAACTTAAATTTGAAATAAAGAACTTTGAAGCAAAATAAGAGTCAGTGCCCATCAATGCAGCCTCACCATTGCCCATCTGCAGCCTGATCAATGCCCACCTACAGCCTCACAATTGCCCATCAATGCAGCCTGATCAATGCCCACCTGCAGCCTCACAATTGCCCATCAATGCAGCCTGATCAATGCCCATCTACAGCCTCACAATTGCCCATCAATGTAGCCTGATCAATGCCCATCTGCAGCTTGATCAATGCCCATCTGCAGCCTGATCAATGCCCATATGCAGCCTCACCATTGCCATGAATGCAGCCTGGTCAATGCCCATCTGCAGCCTCACATCAGATTACTGCTGCCTCGGAGAGGACAGGGAGGGGGGCGGGATTACATTTTAGATTCAGATTACATACAGTGAGAATCTCCTGTTTACTCGGCGGCCTCTTTAATACAAAGTCCAGCCTCCTGGACCAGCTTCTATGATAGACAGAACACTGGTCCAATGCTGGACCAGGAGATAGGACTTCCTTTTACAGAGGCTGCTGAGTAAAGATGAGATTCTTGCTGTATGTAATCTGACGGCGTTCGTCCCGCCCCCCTCCCCCTTCCCTCCTAGACAGCCCAAATTGCAGTATCGGCGTATAACACGCACACACTATTTGCACCCCATTTTCAGGGTGAAAAAGTGAGTGTTATACGCCAATAAATACAGCAATTACAAGCATTTCATAGGCGTTAAAGGCTTTTATTGACAATTACATTAAGTTTATGCAAAGAGTCAATATTTGCAGTGTAGACCCTTCTTTTTCAAGACCTTTGCAATTCCCCCTGGCATGCTGTCAATCAACTTCTGGGCCACATCTTGACTGATGGCAGCCCATTCTTACATAATGAATCCTTGGAGTTTGACAGAATGTGTTTTTTTTTGTTCACCCGACTCTTTAGGATTGACCACAAGTTCTCAATGGGATTAAAGTAATTGTAAGGGTTCATTTTATTTTAATTTTTTTAAATAACAAACACGTCATACTTACCTGCTTTGTGCAATGCCCCAACCAATTGGAAAGGGGATTCATCAGAGAAAATGACTTTACTCTCTAGTCCTCAGCAGTTCAATCCCTGTACTCAGAGCCTGACATCATAGAGTTGTTAAACTGTTCTCACAACCCTCATATTGCAAGGGATTCTAGCATTCTCTTACATTGTTAAATACTATTACGCATCCTACATTAGACCATTGATGCTCTGGTCCACTTTATATTTCTACAATAAATTGTCCAAGATTGAAATGCTATGGGTAGCCCCAGTCCACCCCAACTCCTTAATTTAGGGACCTACAACTGTCTTCAGGGGCTTGGACCTTCTCGTTGTTTTTGAAATTCACCAAAAGGAATTTGGAACGTTTGTAAAACCAAATTCCACTTAATGTCTCCTGCTTCCTCCCAAATCTTGGTTCTTTACACACCAGCTATACCACTCTGCATGGTATTACGTTCAACATTCTTGATGTTCAGACCAAAGCTCTCCTACCCTTTGCTATTTTACAGGACTGACACCACAAACTACCCCCCCTCCCCCAAAAGAACTGCTGGTTAGCCATCTTCAAATAAAACATTTTGCATAACCCATTGTTCCTAACCTTGTATACAGCTTGTATAACAGTGTGAATTCGCTGTCCCCTCAAAGTAACAACACACAGCCATTCATGTCTAAACCGCTGGCAACAAAAGTAAGTACACCCCTAAGTGAAAATGTCCAAATTGGGCCCAAAGTGTAAATGTGGCCACAATTATTTTCCAGCCCTGCCTTAACCCTCTTGGGCATGGAGTTCACCAGAGCTTCACAGGTTGCCACTGGAGTCCTCTTCCACTCCTCCATGACGACATCACGGAGCTGGTGGATGTTAGAGACCTTGCTGTAATCCACCTTCCGTTTAAGAATGCCCCACAGATGCTCAATAGGGTTTAGGTCTGGAGACATGCTTGGCCAGTCCATCACCTTTACCCTCAGCTTCTTTAGCAAGGCAGTGGTCATCTTAGAGGTGTGTTTGGGGTCATTATCATGTTGGAATACTGCCTTGCAGTCCAGTCTCCAAAGGGAGGGGGGATCATGCTCTGCTTCAGTATGTCAAAGTAAATTTTGGCATTCATGGTTCCCTCAATTAAATGTAGCTTCCCAGTGCCGGCAGCACTCATGCTGCTCCAAAACAGGACACTCCCACCACCATGCTTGACTGTATGCAAGACACACCAAATAAGTTTATCTTGGTCTCATCAGACCACAGGACATGGTTCCAGTAATCCATGTCCTTAGTCTGCTTGTCTTCAGCAAACTGTTTGTGGGCTTTCTTGGGTATCATCTTTAGAAGAGGCTTCCTTCTGGGACGACAGCCATGCAGACCAATTTGATGTAGCATGCGGCGTATGGTCTGAGAACTGACAGGCTGACCCCTCACCCCTTCAACCTCTGCAGCAATGCTGGCAGCAGTCATACATCTATTTCCCAAAGACTACCTCTGGATATGATGCGAAGCATGTGCACTCAACTTCTTTGGTCGACCATGGCGAGGCCTGCTCTGAGTGGAACCTGTCCTGTTAAACTGCTGCATGGTCTTGGCCACCATGCTGCAGTTCAGTTTCAGGGTCTTGGAAATCTTCTTATAGCCTAGGCCATCTTTATGTAGAGCAACCATTCTTTTTTTCATATCCTCAGAGAGTTCTTTGCCATGAGGTGCCATGTTGAACTTCCAGTGACCAGTATGAGAGAGAGCGATAACGCCAAATTTAACACACATTGCTCCCCATTGACAACTTAGACCTTGTAACACTAAGGAGTCACAGACACTGGGGAGGGAAAATGGCTAATTGGACCCAATTTGGACATTTTCACTTGGGGTTGTACTCACTTTTGTTGCCGGTGGTTTTGACATTAATGGCTGTGTTTTGAGTTATTTTGAGGGGTCAGCAAATTTACACTGTTATACAAGCTGTATACTCACTACTTTGCATTGTAGCAAAGTGTAATTTCTTCAGTGTTGTCACATGAAAAGATATAAAATATTTACAAAAATATGAGGGTTGTACTCACTTTTGTGAGATACTGTAAATGTTAAAGCTACCATGAGTACAAAACTGAAATATATATATATGTTAAGGGAGCGGTTTTAACTGCAAAAGAACTTACACAGCAATACCAGACAGCCTATTTTGTAGTCTAGCAAGATATTGCTCTCTTTCCTGCTGTATGTTCTTTGTCAGACTATGTGCAAGCAGCTGAGCCTGGCTCAGAGCACTCCCACTCCCAGTCAGAGTGCAGCTCTGTAGGAGGTCATAAAAGGCCCATATCAAGATACATTAAGGCCCGTTCACCCCTGAGACATTTTCTGCTTGAAGCTTGTAGCTCTAAAACGCTCAACAAGCCAAATCCCATTCATTTCAATGGCCCCTGTTCACATATGAGCATTCTGCTGCCTGAAGCAAAACGCCCGTCGCTCAAAAAAGTACATGAGCTTCTTTTTTAGCAGATTATAAGCATTTTTGGCCCCATAGACTTCAATAGAAAAGCTTGACTTGAGCGTTTTGTTGCTTTTCTGCTCAAACAGCAGCTCTCCACCCCTAGTTTCCTCTCCCTCTCCTCCTTACAGTGCTTTTGATTGGCTAAACAAAAATGCCTGAAGTTTTAAAACTTTTTTTAAAAAGCTACAAAAGGCTTAAAAATAAATAAAACTCATAAAAAATACCGGTAAATTGCTATGCCCAAGTGTGAATGGAGCCTGAGGCTCCATTTACACCTGAGCGTATGGATTTACTGGCATTTTCTTTAAGCTTTAACGCGTTTTAGAAGTGTATTACAAGCATTTTAGAGCTTCAGGGGTTTTTGTTTAGCCAATAGAAAGCACTAGGGGGAGGAGAGGGAGAGGAAATTAGGGGTGGAGAGCTGCTATTCGAGCAGAAAATGCTCTTAAAACGGTCAAGTCAGGCGTTTCTATTGAAGTCTATGGGACCAACAATGCTTGTAATCTGCAAAAAAGAAGCTCATTCATTTTTTTGAGCTACAGGCATTTTGCTTCAGACGACAGAACGCTCAAATGTGAACAGGAGCCACTGAAATTAATTGGATTTGGCTTGTTGAGCGTTTTAGAGCTACAAGCAGAAAATCGCTCAGGTGTGAACGGGCCTAAGGTACCTACATCACTTGCAGTAGGGGAACAGTACAGTCAATGTCACGGGAAGGCAGTACAAGAGAAACCAAGAAAGCCAACCTCTAAAAGCACTGTGAGATACAGCACCGCCCTTTTATAAGAAAAGGTAGTTACATGTCCTCATTTTCAGCACAAAACCCCAAAACAAGGGGCTCGGTCTTTACTTATGGGTAAGAGGGAGGAGTCATGCAAATAATTCCTTTCTGCCCTTTTAGCCATCTGTGCATTCAGAACTGCTGGATGTACAACCTTAATGGTTGTACTATGTCTCTGTATTCACCAACACTATATCAGTGAAGCCATATCTTGTAACAGATGCATGCAAGTTGGTAATACTGGCTCAGCAAAACTATGGCCAAATTGTGCTATACATCAGAGATGGCTAAAGGGGGCAAAATTGAATAATTCAAATGATTCCATCCACATACCTATAAGAGGAGTCACAGCTCCTTGCTTTTACATTTTGTGCTATTAGTGAAGACATGTAAATATCTTCTGTTATAAGAAGGCAATGCTCTATCTCACTAGTTGCACTGAAAACTAAATGTAATTATTTTTTTATTACATAACTGCAGTAACTGGTGTTCTGCTTATCAGCTTGGAATAGATAAAAAGCCAGAAGCAAATATACCAGTATACACTTTTGAGTTTAAAGTGAACTGATTAAATATTGCAACACATGCCGTAGGTCTAGTCTGCTCTATGCATCAACTAGTTCCAAACATGAAGAATTAATTAACTGGAGAACATAGAGTTTAGAGGGATTTACCAAACTAGTTGAGCAACATCGATGTATAGTAATTTATTAAAAAACTTGGGATCCTATCACTTTTTCCTTTGAATTAAATCTAATAGAATGCTGCCATCTGCTGTTAAGAACTCATAAGGTTATAAAATGATCAATCAGCTCTTAAGAGTGCATCTAAGCTCAAAAAACAAAAAAAATTATAGTGAAACTTAACAAATCTTAGATGTGGTGGCTGCATACCTTTTTTCAGGCTTTTTTTTGTTTACCCTTTACTTTCACCTGGTGATCCAGCCAGTAACACTTTCTGTCCAACAGTGAGAATGCTTATTTATTTTACTGATTTATGGAGGTACAGTGCTGTCATTGTAAAACAGGTAAGTGTGTTAGGAATCCAGTCCACCTCTTTATCTCCATAACATAGGGGGCTCTGTAGTCCACAGAGTTAGATAGGGCTAGTAAAAATACTTTAGATAAGACTGCACTGTGCATATATGTATAGGACAGCATTAGATTTCTGGACTAAACAGTATATTTTAGTACTAAATCGAAGAGATATAACAAAACACTTTCAATGGTGTATTAACCACTTCAGCTCCAGAAGGTTTTACCCACTTCCGGTCAGGAAGGTCATTTTTTGTGATAAGGCACTATGTTACTTTAACTGACAACTGTGTGGTCATGCGATGCTATACCCAAATAAGATCAATGTTCTTTTTTTCCCACAAAAAGAGCTTTCTTTTGGTGGTATTTGATCACCTTTGTGTTTTTTTTTTTTTTTTGTTAAAAAAAAGACCAACACTTTTGAATAAAAAAACAATTTTTTTTTTACTTTCTGCTATAAAACATTTCCAATAATAAAAAATAAATAAAAAAAATAAAAATTTCTTCAACAATTAAGGCCAATATGTATTCTGTTACATATTTTTGGTAAAAAAAATCCCAATAAGCGTATATTGATTGGTTTGCGCAAAAGTTATAGTGTCCAAAAGCTATGGGATATATTTAGGGACTTTCTTTTTTTTTTGATTGTTTTTACTAGTAATGGCGGCGATCATCAATTTTTAGCAGGACAGCGACATTGCGGCGGACAAATTGGACATCAAGTGACACTTCTTGGGGACCAGTGACACCAATACTGTGATCAGTGCTAAAAAAAAAAAAAAAAAAATGCACGGTCACAGTATAAATGACACTGACAGGGAAGGGGTTAACACCAGGGGCGATCAAGGGATTAAGTGGGTGTCTGGGAGGTGCTAACTGTGTGGGGGAAGGATACACTGGCAGAAAAGAGAGATCGTGTTTCAGCTTAGCTGAAACACAAGATCTCTCTTTTGCTCCCCGACAGATCAGCGGTTTGCCTTGTTTACATAGGCACGCCGCTGCTCCGTCTCTCTGCAGAACGATCGTCAAGTCGCGGGGGGTGCCGGACATGCTGATTGGCTCCCACTGTTTCCAATCAGAGCGGGAGCTGCGCTCCCGCGGTGTGCGCGAGTGGCCCCTACAACGCGTGTACAAAATCACATAGAGGTATGTAATTTTGCACAGCCAGGCCACCCTGCCACAGTATATATGCGGTGGGTGGTCAGGAAGAGGTTAAACAGAAAAGTCCAAAACATGGCAAATATAAGTTATTTGTAGGATTTACATACACTTTAATGAGATCCTATGCAAAGTAAAGTAATGTTAGAAAGTTCAACCATTTATAATATTTCCTGCATACAATTAAATCATAGTTGTTAATTCTACAAATTACGGTACATACCCAGGTACTTTCTTTCCTAGGCCCACCCAGTTCAGATGCTGTGTTGTCACCCTGACATGGACTACATGCAGTCATGCTAACACACAGTGATCTGACGTGTTTTGCTAAAGCTCCTTCCGTTAAACTAAATAAATTTAAAAAAAAAAGAATGTGGTCCTGGTTTGCTTACATTGCTCTGCTACACTAAGTATTCTTTTGTGGGAGTATTGGTTTATTCAATACAGGAAATGTTTAACATTTTAAACACTTACCGCCCAACCTATAGACAAATGACGGCTGGGCGGTGGCTTTCCCATCCTGACTTGATGTCATATGACGTCCTGTCAGGAAGCGCCGGCCCCGCAGCAGCGCAATCTGTCACTGGAAGTGATGACTGATCAGAGTACCGGCTCGCTACCGGTACCATGTGACCGCCGTGATGAATCACAGCAGGTCACGTGACAGTTGTACACAATAGATAGCTTCCTTTTATGTCATCCATTGTACAATTGTGTTGCTGGATGTGATTGGTCAATTTGATCACATGGTACAGACAGGGCCAATCACAGCCCATCTGTATCATGCGATTAGCTTTGACCAATCAAGTTTCATTCAGTAAAATGCTTGCTTATAGCAATGTAATTCACTGCTATAAGCAAAAAAAAAAAAAAATCCTAATCACTTTCCCAGAATAGTGCAATGTTACTATAGTAACCTTATAATGCTCTGGTCAGTGAGCAAAAAAAAAAAAAATGTAATAAAAACCATGAATAACTTTTTTTTTTTCGTACTGTCACCAATGTTCCTGATCTCTGCCACACCAGTTATATGATGAGGCTGTACTGCACTGGTGACAGTATTGTAAAAAAAATGTCTTCATTTTTCAAAACAGTATGACAAAAAATTACAACTTCAATAAACCCGCCATGCCTCTTACTAAATACCTTGGACGGTCTACTTTCCAAATAAGGGTCATTTAGGGGGTATTTCTACTGTCCTCTCATTTTAGGGCCTCAGGAAATGAGATCTGTCAGTACATCAGGATTGATCAATTTTCATATATAGACCATGGTTCCTGGACTCTAACTTTCACAGTCTAATTATACACGGATTTGGGTTATTTTCACCAAAGAAATGTAGCAGAATACATTTTGGGCTAAATTTATGAAGAACATTTATTTGCAGAATTTTATAATGGAAACTAAATTTATTTTTTTTCCCAAAATGCTCAGCCTTTTTTCGTTATTTGGCAAAAAATAAAAAACCCAGTGGTGATTAAATAACACCAAAAGAAAACTATATTTGTGTAGCACCCTGGAGTTTAGGCAGGGTTGCTCCTCACAAATTTACTTGCCAGGAATAATTATCCTGGTTGATCGTTAGAGGTCTTTTGATTTCTCCTTAAGTTTGGCCTTGTTGCACTTCTCTACACACCTCTACTACACTAGGTGGCTAGGTACTTGATGGTACTGAATATGAGAAGGGCAACGCAAGGTCAGGTTATGGGTATATGGGGTATCTCAGCCAATGGGCAGGGGTTTTCTTGAATCCCTTGGCCTGCTGGGAGAGCCTATATATTCAGGTGGAGTCAGGTGAACTGTGTTCTGTGCCACCAGGACAGCTGTCTGGGTGCCCGGTGGTTGTAGGGGTCTGCGGGCGGGGGGCTTATCGGAATCTGGATGCCCCCTTTAACAAGGGCCCCCCAGATCCCGGCCTCCCCCCGTGTGAAATGGTAATGGGGTACAAATGTACCCCTACCATTTCACAAAAAAGTGAGTGTCAAAATGGTACAAAAGACACAATTCGGGGACAAGTCTTTAATTAAAAAATAAAAATGTCCCACAAAGTAAGGTCACGCTGCCCGACGGACCGAAAAAGAAAAAAAAATCCGCCTCCATGGGAGGCCGCCGCCGTCTGACGCTTCTTGGCTTGTGACTGCTCTTATATAACTGAGCGCGGGGCCACCCTGTGACGTAAGCGGGTGACCCCGCCCCCTCTGACGCACAGGGACTTCCCCATGGCGTCAGAGGGGGCGGGGCAACCCAGTTACGTAAACGAGTGACCCCGCCCCCTCTGACGCCATGGGGAAGTCCCGTGGTGTCAGAGAGGGGCGGGGTCACCAGGTAGTGTTTTTCGGTCCATCAGGCAGCGTGAACTTACTTCATGGGACATTTTATTTTTTAATAAAGGACTTGTCCCCAAGCTGTGTCTTGTCGTTTTTAACATTGACACTTTTTTTGTGAAATGGTAGGGTACACCATTTCACACAGGGGGGGAGGCTGGGATCTGGGGGTCCCCTTGTTAGAGGGGGCTTCCAGATTCCGATAAGCCCCCCCGCCTGCAGACCCCCACAACCACCGGGCAAGGGTTGTGGGGATGAGGCCCTTGTCCCCATCAACATGGGGACAAGGTGCTTTGGGGGGCTTTGGGGGGCATGCGGCCAGGTACGGTTCAGGAGGGGGGGCGCTCTCTTGTCCCCCCTTCTTTTCCTGCGGCCTGCCAGGTTGCGTGCTCAGATAAGGGTCCGGTATGGATTTTGGGGGGGACCCCTACAACAGTTTTTTAAAAATTTTGGCACAGGATTCCCCTTAAAATCCATACCAGACCCTCAGGTCTGGTATGGATTTTGGGGGGGACCCCGACGCCATTTTTTTTTTTAAATTTGGCGCAGGGTTCCCCTTAATTTCCATATCAGAACCGAAGGGCCTGGTATGGATTTTAGGGGGACCCCCATGCATTTTTTTTTTTTTAACTTTGGTTTGGGGTTCCTCTTAACCACTTGCCGACTGCCGCACAACGATGTACGTCGGCAGAATGGCACGGCAGGCAAAAGGACTTACAGGTACGTCCTTGCCTTCCTGCGATCGGACTCCAACCCCCCCCCCGGTGCCAGCGGCGGTCGGATTCTCGTCAGGAGCGATGAGAGATGAGGGGGAGGCCACTCATTCGTGGCTCCCCCCTCGCAATCGCTCCTGGCGAATGACAGGCTTCCTCGGCTTCTGCATAGTAAACAGAAGCGGAGGAAGTGATGTCATCTCTCCTCGGCTCGGTATTTTTCATTCCGGCGCAGAGGAGAGAAGACATCGATATGTGTGCACAAACACTACACACACAGTAGAACATGCCAGGCATACTGTACATCCCCCCCCATCACACTGACACCAAGCAGTTTTTTTTTTTTCTGATTACTGCATTGGTGTCAGTTTGTGACAGTTAGTGTGGTAGGGCAGTTAGTGTTAGCCCCCTTTAGGTCTAGGGTGCCCCCCTAACCCCCCCAATAAAGTTTCACCCCCTGTCGCCAGTGTTACTAAGCGATCATTTTTCTGATCGCTGTATTAGTGTCACTGGTGACGCTAGTTAGGGAGGTAAATATTTAGGTTCGCCGTCAGCGTTTTATAGCGTCAGGGAACCCCATATACTACATAATAAAGGTTTTAACCCCTTGATTGCCCCCTAGTTAACCCTTTCACCAGTGATCACCGTATAACTGTTACGGGTGACGCTGGTTAGTTCGTTTATTTTTTTTAGTATCAGGGCACCCACCGTTTATTACCGAATAAAGGTTTAGCCCCCTAATCGCCCGGCGGTGATATAACTTAGGTTTTAGGGTCAGATAAGGTCTGCGTCGCTCAGGCAGCGTCAGGTTAGCGCCAGTACCGCTAACACCCACGCAAGCAGCATACACTTCCCTTAGTGGTATAGTATCTGATCCGATCAGATCTATAGTAGCGTCCCCAGCACTTTAGGGTTCCCAAAAACGCAGTGTTAGCGGGATCAGCCCAGATACCTGCTAGCACCTATGTTTTGCCCCTCCGCTCCGGCCCAGCCTTCCCAAGTGCAGTATCGATCGATCACTGTCACTTACAAAGCACTAAACGCATAACTGCAGCGTTCGCAGAGACAGGCCTGATCCCTGCGATCACTAACAGTTTTTTTGCTGGCGTTTTGGTGAACTGGCAAGCACCAGCCCCAGGCAGCGTCAGGTTAGCACCAGTAGCGATAACACCCACGCACGCACCATACACCTCCCTTAGTGGTATAGTATCTGAACGGATCAATATCTGATCCGATCAGATTTATACTAGTGTCCCCAGCAGTTTAGGGTTCCCAAAAACGCAGTGTTAGCGGGATCAGCCCAGATACCTGCTAGCACCTGCGTTTTGCCCCTCCGCCCGGCCCAGCCCAGCCCACCCAAGTGCAGTATCAATCGATCACTGTGACTCACAAAACACTAAACACACATAACCACATAACTGCAGTGTTCGCAGAGTCAGGCCTGATCCCTGCGATCGCTAACAGTTTTTTTTGGTAGAGTTTTGGTGAACTGGCAAGCACCAGCAGCCTAGTACACCCCGGTCATATTCAAACCAGCACTGCAGTAACACTTGGTGACGTAGCGAGTCCCATAAGTGCAGTTCAAGCTGGTGAGGTGGCAAGCACAAGTAGTGTCCCACTGCCACCAAGAAGACAAACACAGGCCCGTCGTGCCCATAATGCCCTTCCTGCTGCATTCGCCAATCCTAATTGGGAACCCACCACTTCTGCAGCACCTGTACTTCCCCCATTCACATCCCCAACCAAATGCAGTCGGCTGCATGAGAGGCATTTTCTTTATGTCCTCCCGAGTACCCCTACACAACGAACCCCCCCCCCCAAAAAAGATGTTGTGTCTGCAGCAAGCTCGGATATAGGCGTGACACCCGCTATTATTGTCCCTCCTGTCCCGACAATCCTGGTCTTTGCATTGGTGAATGTTTTGAACGCCACCATACACTAGTTGAGTATTAGCGTAGCGTACAGCATTGCACAGACTAGGCACACTTTCACAGGGTCTCCCAAGATGCCATCGCATTTTGAGAGACCCGAACCTGGAACCGGTTACAGTTACAAAAGTTACAGTTACAAAAAAAAGTGTAAAAAAACAAAAAAAAAACAAAAATAAAAAAAAATAGTTGTCTTTTTATTGTTCTCTCTCTCTCTATTCTCTCTCTATTGTTCTGCTCTTTTTTACTGTATTCTATTCTGCAATTGTTATTATGTTTTTATCATGTTTGCTTTTCAGGTATGCAATTTTTTTTATACTTTACCGTTTACTGTGTTTTATTGTTAACCATTTTTTTGTCTTCAGGTATGCCATTCAGCTGCAGTGCGGATTTATTTATCTTGACAGCAACAGCGTTTGCTCCCACGATATATAAAGCCGTGACTCCAGTGGAGGTGATATATGCCGAAGGATGGGGGCAGCAGGGGTGGAGGAGCGATTTGCTCCTACCTTTTGCGGGAGAATGCCCCCATGCTTCGGCATATATAAACGGTGCAAGTATGCCCATCATTAGAAGTGGGTGGATGAAGGGAGGTATTCTAATGGTGGGCATACCCACCGATCAATCTCTTTTTTTCCATTCAGCCCACAGGCTGCATGAAAAAAAAAAAAAGATTACAATATATGCCCAACAAGGACCAGCAACATATTGGTATGTTGCTGGACTTTGAGTAGTTATACCAGAATGATGCCTGCAGGTTTAGGTATCATCTTGGTATCATTCTTTTCAGCCAGCGGTCGGCTTTCATGTAAAAGCAATCCTAGCAGCTAATTAGCCTCTAGACTGCTTTTACAAGCAGTGGGAGGGAATGCCCCCCCCACCGTCTTCCATGTTTTTCTCTGGCTCTCCTGTCCCAACAGGGAACCTGAGAATGCAGCCGGTGATTTAGCCAGCTGACCATAGAGCTGATCAGAGACCAGAGTGGCTCCAAACATCTCTATGGCCTAAGAAACCGGAAGCTACGAGCATTTCATGACTTAGATTTCGCCAGATGTAAACAGCGCCATTGGGAAATTGGGAAAGCATTTTATCACACTGATCTTGGTGTGGTCAGATGCTTTGAGGGCAGAGGAGAGATCTAGGGTCTAATAGACCCCAATTTTTTCAAAAAAGAGTACCTGTCACTACCTATTGCTATCATAGGGGATATTTACATTCCCTGGGATAATAATAAAAATGATTAAAAAAAAAAAAGCACCCCTGTTCCCCCTGCTCTCGCGCAAAGGCGAACGCAAGCGTCGGTCTGGTGTCAAATGTAAACAGCAATTGCACTATGCATGTGAGGTATCACCGCGAAGGTCAGATCAAGGGCAGTAATTTTAGCAGTAGACCTCCTCTGTAAATCTAAAGTGGTAACGTGTAAAGGCTTTTAAAAATGTATTTAGTTTGTCGCCACTGCACGTTTGTGCGCAATTTTAAAGCATGTCATGCTTGGTATCCATGTACTCGGCCTAAGATCATCTTTTTTATTTCATCAAACATTTGGGCAATATAGTGTGTTTTAGTGCATTAAAATTTAAAAAGGTGTTTTTTTTCCCAAAAAAATGCGTTTGAAAAATCGCTGCGCAAATACTGTGTGAAAAAAAAAAAAAAAATGAAACACCCACCATTTTATTCTGTAGGGCTTTTGCTTTAAAAAAATATATAATGTTTGGGGGTTCACAGTAATTTTCTTGCAAAAAAAAAAAAAAATTTTTTCATGTAAACAAAAAGTGTCAGAAAGGGCTTTGTCTTCAAGTGGTAGAAGAGTGGGTAACGTGTGACATAAGCTTCTAAATGTTGTGCTTAAAATGCCAGGACAGTTCAAAACCCCCCCAAATGACCCCATTTTGGAAAGTAGACACCCCAAGCCATTTGCTGAGAGGCATGTCAAGTCCATGGAATATTTTATATTGTGACACAAGTTGCGGGAAAGAGACAATTTTTTTTTTTTTTTTGCACTGTTGTCACTAAATGATATATTGCTCAAACATGCCATGGGAATATGTGACATTACACCCCAAAATACATTCTGTTGCTTCTCCTGAGTATGGGGATACCACGTGTGAGACTTTTTGGGAGCCTAGCCGCGTACGGAACCCCGAAAACCAAGCACCGCCTTCAGGCTTTCTAAGGGCGTAAATTTTTTATTTCATTCTTCACTGCCTATAACAGTTTCGGAGGCCATGGAATGCCCAGGTGGCACAACCCCCCCCCCCCCCCCCCAAATGACCCTATTTTGGAAAGTAGACACCCCAAGCTATTTGCTGAGAGGTATAGTGAGTATTTTGCAGACCTCACTTTTTTGTCACAAAGTTTTGAAAATTGAAAAATAAAAAAATAAAAATGTTTTTTTTCTTGTCTTTCTTCATTTTCAAAAACAAATGAGAGCGCAAAATACTCACCATGCCTCTCAGCAAATAGCTTGGGATGTCTACTTTCCAAAATGGGGTAATTTGGGGGGGGTTGGGCTATCTGGGCATTCCATGGCCTCCGAAACTGTGATAGGCAGTGAAGAGTGAAATAAAAAATTTACGCCCTTAGAAATCCTGAAGGCGGTGATTGGTTTTCGGAGCCCCGTACGTGGCTAGGCTCCCAAAAAGTCCCACACATGTGGTATCCCCGTACTCAGGAGAAGCAGCTAAATGTATTTTGGGGTGCAATTCCACATATGCCCATGGCCTGTGTGAGCAATATATCAGAGACAACTTTGTGCAAAAAAAAAAAAAAAAAAAAATTTGTCACTTTCCGGCAACTTGTGTCAAAATATAAAATATTCCATGGACTCAACATGCCTCTCAGCAAATAGCTTGGGGTGTCTACTTTCCAAAATGGGGTCATTTGGGGGGGTTGTGCCATCTGGGCATTTTATGGCTTTCAAACTGTGATAGGTAGTGAGGAGTGAAATCAAAAATTTTCCCCCCTTAGAAATCCTGAAGGCGGTGATTGGTTTTCGGGGCCCCGTATGCGGCTAGGCTCCCAAAAAGTCCCACACATGTGGTATCCCCGTACTCAGGAAAAGCAGCTGAATGTATTTTGGGGTGCAACTCCACATATGCCCGTGGCCTGTGTGAGCAATATATCATTTAGTGACAACTTTTTGTAATTTTTTTTTTTTTGTGTCATTATTCAATCACTTGGGACAAAAAAAATTAATATTCAATGGGCTCAACATGCCTCTCAGCAATTTCCTTGGGGTGTCTACTTTCCAAAATTGGGTCATTTGGGGGGGGGGGTTTGTACTGCCCTGCCAATTTAGCACCTCAAGAAATGACATAGGCAGTCATAAATTAAAGGCTGTGTAAATTCCAGAAAATGTACCCTAGTTTGTAGGCGCTATAACTTTTGCGCAAACCAATAAATATACACTTATTGACTTTTTTTTTACCAAAGACATGTGGCCGAATACATTTTGGGCTAAATGTATGACTAAAATTGAGTTTATTGGATTTTTTTTATAACAAAAAGTAGAAAATATCTTTTTTTTTTTCAAAATTTTCGGTCTTTTTCCGTTTATAGCGCAAAAAATAAAAAATGGCAGAGGTGATCAAATACCATCAAAAGAAAGCTCTATTTGTGGGAAGAAAAGGACGCAAATTTCGTTTGGGTACAGCATTGCATGGCCGCGCAATTAGCAGTTAAAGCGACGCATTGCCAAATTGTAAAAAGTGCTCTGGTCAGGAAGGGGTAAATCCTTCCAGGGTTGAAGTGGTTAATATTCATACCCGACCCAAAGGGCCTGGTAATGGACTGGGGGGGATCCCATGCTCTTTTTTTCAATGAGATTTATCTATATTGCCGAGACCCGACAATTCTTTACAGCCACGATCAGTTTTAAATGACAATTTTTCCTTTAGAAATGTAATTTTGCTGTTGTTCTAAACACAGGAAAAATGCACCGCTTTACAAGCATACTATAGACACCCCCCAGGTACGTTATTTTAAGGAATATTTCATTTTTATTGTTTCACTTTAAAGCATTAAAAAAAAAATCACTGCTCCTGAAAAAACATCCATTTTTTAAAAATATGTTTGCATTGATTTATGTCCCCTGGGGCAGGACCCGGGTCCCCAAACACTTTATGACAATAACTTGCATATAAGCCTTTAAAATGAGCACTTTTGACTATTCATGTTCGTGTCCCATAGACTTTAACAGTGTTCGTGTGTTCTGCCGAATTTTTTGCCTGTTCGGTATGTTCTGGTGTGAACCGAACCGGGGGGTGTTCGGCTCATCCCTAGTACCCAATACCTTTAACTACTCTGCACCCACCATGACTCGCAACCCACTGCATACAGAAGGATGTCAGCTATCCTTGGCCCTGGGAGGTTATCATTAGATCAAAGGAGGCTTGGGACCTTGCTACATTTGTGTGAAGAAAATATTACAAATTTACAGTTTTTCAGTGAATATGAATGACAACAAAAACTTTTCTTTCACTTATGGTTAGTGTTTGGCTGAAGCCATTTATTATCAATCAACTGTGTTTATTACTCTTTAAAACTAGAGCTGAAACTAACGATTATTTTCATCGATTAGTTAGCCGATTATTGTTTTGATTAATCGGATAAAATCATAAAAAATTAAAAATATAAAAAAGACCTGAAATACTATTCTGCAGATTTTCAGACAGGACTGTAATATTATAATGCATGACAGAGTCCCTTGTCATATACAGGTATCCTGTCGTGTCTATTCCTCCCAGAAACACCAATGCTGGGGTATTCTTCCTCCTGGGAACACCAATGATGGGGCACTATTTCTCCCAAGAACACCAGTGATAGGGCACTATTCCTCCCGGGAACACTAATGATGGGGCACTATTCCTCCCGGGAACACCAATGATGGGGCACTACCCCCCCCCCCTCCCAGGAACACCAATGGGGCACTATTTCTCCCCCACCCTCCCAGGAACACCAATGGGGCACTATCCCCCCCAGGATAACCAATGGGGCACTATGCCACCCACCCGGAACACCAATGATGGGGAACTATCTCCCCCCAGAAATACTTATGATCATGGGGCACTTGTTGCCAACTTGTCATCACAGAAATTAATGTACTACTGAATATTGTATAGCCGCTACCATATCACTTCACAGGTGCAGCTCGGCGCTCATGGCTGCTTCACGCCTCTCTCTATTCCCTTGAGGCAGCAGCGGGCGGGGTTGAGAATATCAGGGGGGGAGCGGACATCAGCGAGGAGGAGAGAGGCAGACGTGCCTGGTCACGTGAGCGCCGCTGTATTCTCATGAGAATACGGCGGCGCCGCCTTGTACACAGGATTCTAACACTGGGGCGGAGGCGGGACTGGCAGGGAGGAAGGTGCGTGCCGTTAGAACTAATTGATAATGAAAATCGTTGCCGATTATTATCGATTTTATTGATTAATCGTTTCACCCCTATTTAAATCATAATCACAACAGAAGCAACCCAAATGGCCCTGATCAAAAGTTTACATACTCCAGTTCTTAATACTGTGTATTGCTCCCTTTAACATCAATGACAGTCTTGAAGTCTTTTGTGGTATTTGTGGATGAGGCTCTTTATCTTCTCAGATGGTAAAGCTGCCCATTCCTCTTGGCAAAAAGCCTCCAGTTCCTGAAAATTCTTGAGCTCTCCCCAGAGTGGCTCAATGATATTAGTCAGAAGACTGAGATTGCCACTGCAGAACCTTCACTTGATTCTGCTGTAGCCAATGACAGGTCGACTTGGCCTTGTGTTTTGGATGATTGTCATGTTGGAATGTCCAAATACGTCCCCTGCGCAGCTTCCTGGCTGATGAATACAAATGTTCTTCCAGTATTTGATAACATACTGCCATCAATTTTAATCAAATTTCTCGTGCCTTTGTAGCTCACACATCCCCAAAACATCAGTGATCCACCTCCATGTTTCACAGTAGGAATGGTGTACCTTTCAACATAGGCCTTGTTGACTCCTCTCCAAAAGAAGCATTTATGGTTGTGGCCAAAAAGCTCAATTTTGGTCTCATCACTCCAAATGACTTTGTGCCAGAAGGTTTGAGGCTCGTCTCTGTGCTGTTTGGCGTATTGTAAGCGGGATACTTTGTGGCATTTGCGTAGTAATGGCTCTCTTCTGGCGACTCGACCATGCAGCTCATCTTTCTGCAAGTGCCTCCTTATTGTGCATCTTGAAACAGCCACACCACATGTTTTCAGAGTCCTGTATTTCATCTGAAGTTATTTGTGGGTTTTTCTTTGTATCCTGAAAAGTTTTCCTGGCAGTTGTGGCTGAAAATTTAGTTGGTCTACCTGACCGTGGTTTGGTTTCAACAGAACCCCTCATTTTCCACTTCTTGATTAGAGTTTGAACACTGCTGATTGGCATTCTCAATTCCTTGGATATCTTTTTATACCTCTTTCCTGTTTTATACAGTTCAACTACCTTTTCCCGCAGATCCATTGACAATTCTTTTGGTTTCCCAGTGACTCATAATCCAGAAACTTCAGTGCAGCACTGGATGACAGATGCAAGGGTCTGTCAGGAGTCCAGAAACTCATTGACCTTTTATACACACAAACTAATTACAAGAAAACATATCACAAGTGAGGATGGTTACCTTTAATAGCCATTCAAACCCCTTTGTGTCAACTTGTGTGTGTGTTATCAGGCCAGAATCACCAGGCTATGTAAACTTTTGATCAGGGTCATTTGGGTAGTTTCTGTTATTATGATTTAAAAAGAGTAAACACAGTTGATTGATAATAAATGGCTTCAGCCAAACACTAACCATAAGTGAAAGAAATGTTTTTGTGTTATCATTCATATTCTTTGAAAAATGGCCAAGAAATCATAAATTCTGCCAGGGTATGTAAACTTATGAGTAGAGGTCGACCGATATGGGTTTTTCTCTGGCCGATGCCGATATTTAGAAATCGCGGTGGCCGATGGCCGATATGTGATGCCGATTTTTTTGGGCCGATATATTTGGCCGATTTTTTTTTTTTCCTTTCTTTTTTCCCTTCATCTCATAAAATCTAACAGTTAGACCCCTTTCACACTGGGGCGTTTTTTAGGCACTTTTGGGCTAAAAATAGCGCCTGTAAAACGGCTCCCCTGCAGTCTCAGTGTGATATCCCGAGTGCTTTCACACTGAGGTGATGCGCTGGCAGGATGTAAAAAAAAGTCCTGCAAACGGCATCTTTGGAGCGGTGTATAACGCTCCTCCACCACTCCTGCCCATTGAAATGAATGCGCACCGCTGCCGAAGCGCCTGCAAAGCGTTTTGGCAGCGGCGCTTCAGGGGCGCATTTAACCCCTTCCTCGGCCGCTAGCTGGGTTATAAGCGCCCCGCTAGCAGCCGAATAGCGCCTCTAAAATGACGGTAAAGCGCCGCTAAAACTAGCAGCGTTTTACCATCAACGCATGCCCGCTCCAGTGTGAAAGCAGCCTTAAGTAATACAGAAATTTTTTTTCATTTAAACATTAAACAAAACAAACCTTCAATCAGTTCACTTGTATGTATAATTTAATAAAAAAAAAAAAAAAAACTATCTTAAATAATAAATACACAAAAACAGGTAATCAAAACTTTTGGACGAAAAAAAATGGGCTAACTTTACTGCTTAGGTTTTTTTTTTTAATTCATTACTGTATTTTTTTTTTTTTTAAATTGCGTTTGAAAGACCGCAGCGCAAATAACATGTGACATAAAATATTGCAACAATCACCATTTTATTCCCTAGGGTCTCTGCTAAAAAAATATATATAATGTTTGGGGGTTCTAAGTGATTTTCTAGCAGAAAATACAGGATTTTTACTTGTAAGCAACAAGCGTCAGAAAAGATTTAGTCTTTAAATGGTTAAACTGAAAACTTCTCCACAGAGTTCAGTCTATTGATAAAAAGAACCTGAAAGATACAATGTTTCTTCTTATCAGACTTGGCAGGCTGCCCAGAGGAGGAGAGAATCCTCTCCACAGATAACCTCAGGAAACTTGCATTAACTTCTATTACAGAAGTCATTTGCAAGTCACGGCTGAAGTTATAATCGGCCTTTTTTATCAGCACAATCAGCCGATGCCGATTAAGTAAAAAACGCCAAATATCGGCCGATATATCGGTCGACCTCTACTTATGAGCACAACTGTAGTTCAGGTACAGTGTTGCATGACCGCCCAATTGTCATTCAATATGCGACAGCACTGAAAGCTGAAAATTGGCCTGGGCAGGAAGTGGGTAGAATAATTTATCACAAAAAGTTAACTAGAGTATGAACTCAAGTCATGCAAACATATAGATCAGTAGTTGACAATCATGTTACAGCTTTTTTTTTTTAAATCAGTTTTTATTGCTTTTATACATAAACATACAACCCATGTACATATTAAAATGCATTAAAAAAAAAAAAACCCACAACAAAACCTGCCCCCCCCCCCACCCAAAATCAACCCCAAATCCACCCCCCCTATCTCCCATCTCATCATCCATCCAAAATCTCAGACCACTTTCTCCATATCTTTTCAAATTTTCCTAAACAGCCGCTATGTAGAAAAGTATATTCTTCCTTAACCACTTACTCATTGGGCACTTAAACCCCCCTTCCTAACCAGACCAATTTTCAGCTTTCGGTGCTCTTACATTTTGAATAATTACTCAGTCATGCAACACTGTACCCATATGAAGTTTTTGTCCTTTTTTTCACACAAATACAATTTCTTTTGGTGGTATTTAATCACTGCTGGCTTTTTAATTTTATGCACTATAAAAGAAAAGAAGACTGAAAAGTCTGTAAAAAAATGCATTTTTCTTTGTTTCCATTATAAAATTTAGCAAATTAGTAATTTTTCTAAAAAAAAAATTTGGCCGACAGACAGGGAAAATCTACTGCCATCCTACCCCTGCTACATCCCGGCTTACAGCGTTCACACCAGCATACCCTTCAGGACATCGAGAGCAATTGTCACAATTGCCTATTAGCCGCCTATCTAGCTCGGCTGTGCATGCTCTGGGACGGCCCTTTGATCTCCAGGCTCGAGGCCCGCCGCCATCTTGAGGCCTGCGGGCCCTTCTCCTCGGCGTTCTGCGACCTGCAGGGGACATCCTAAAGCACACTACCGTCTCATCCCAGGCAGGCATCGGATGACTCTGCAACAGCGGCCAGCTATCTACCAGCTACCTGAGGGTATTTGAACTCTGTACATCCTACGACCTAACACCGCGCCGAGACCTGCGGCCTGTTGTTCCGGCTCCTATCCTCAACAGTGGACGCTGTGAGTAACGAACCACCTGCATCCCCCCTGTATAGCGGAAGCCCTTGGCAGCGTTCACTTGCTGACCAGACACCTGAGCCAAGTAGAAAACACTAAGCCTCGATAGGAGCGGTGCCCACAAAGGCGGCAGCCTTTCTTAGGAAAGTCCGTGGCTTCGGCCTACTCACGGAAGCTGGCGGCCATATTGGGACTCCTACTACACCTCATCATTCTCTCTTTATTCACTCTACCTGAACGGTGTCTGTATGTGGGTCTAGCACTACCTTATCCAGCCACCTCTTCACCCGGCTGACTTGCAAAAATAAACTTCACAAAAGTAACTTTTATTTGAAAGGTGGACAGGTGCAAGCATGGACTACTAAGATGGCGGACACTTAGGATCTAAGTTCTGGCCCCCATCCGTACATCGAAACATCCCGTTATGCTACTATAGCAACCACAGACCCGGGAGTTGTATCCACTGTTCAGGGATTCTTCTAGCTACATCCCGACCGGTTTATGGGGAAGATCGGTGATCAGAGGCACGTATACCGGGGTCACAATTCACAGGCCGTAACCAGGCCCAGCCAGTCTATGGATTGCTTTCTCCGTAAGCCGCAATCCCCGGCTTCAAATATTCCATCATACGTTGCGGTCCTAACTGACACGATCGCAATTAACACGATCACACTGGCTAGCTCCTCTCTGCTTACCACAGATCATACCCACCATTCAGGATCTTCACATCTATCTGTTTCTCCCACCACCATGTCTCAACCTGTGACAGTGGATGTATTGGACACTAAACTGCAAGCTTTGCTTCACAGCATCACCCAGACCATCACCAAAGAAGTAAGCAAGCTTGCCCATGAACTTAGGGGTGAGATAGACCAATTGGGGGAATGCACAGACACGCTGGAGTCCAAGTTTGACGACATGGTCCACTATATACATGCACTAGAGGAAGAAAACGTCACTTTAAAAAATTCAGTTACACAACTACAGATGCAGCAAGAGGATCTCGAGAACAGGGAGAGACGTCAGAATTTACGGATCCGGGGGGTCCCTGAAAATGTCCCTGACAAGGAAATATGCCCCTACCTCTTGGACCTCTTTGTTACGCTTGCTCCCCACATTCCTGACATAGATTGGCGTCTCGACAGGGCTCACAGCTCATTGGCTCCTAAGCCTCCCCCAGGTGCTAATCCCAGGGACATCATCGCGCGCTTTCATTTCTATGAGAGCAAGGAGGCTCTGACCATAGCTACCCGCAATAGATCCTGAGTGGAATTTAAAGAAGATTCAAATTTTCAACGACTTGTCACCTATTACCCTGGGAAAACGTTGACCTCTGAGACCAGTTACTTCCCACCTACAACATCAAATCCCTTATAGATGGGGTTCCCCCTTCCGCCTGTCAGTCACCAAGGATGGAACACAACATTCAATAAGAGACTTACAGGATTGTGAGTCTTGTCAGGAATCTGGGAATACCCCCAATCCCGGATGAAGAACTACAGTCCCAAATTCCATCTTCTCGGCACCTATCCACACCTGCGAAGATCTGGACCCCAGTTCGTCAAAGATCGCGGAAACCACCTGTAACCCCTCAAGGAGCAACATCATCAAAGGGCCTCACCTGAGAACTTGGTTCTCCCTTTGTCGCACTAAGTCACGTTTCTCTCTTGACTTACAGGACCTCGAATTTTCTGTTCAAAGTTCATAGTTCTATTTTGGTTGCCTTAAATTACATACAATCCTCGACTCTATAGCTATCTATATGTTACAGGTGGATTGTTCTGTTAATCGATGTTCGGATGGGGCCGAGCCTACGTATCCGGTTTTGTAGGTTGTCATTCCCCCCCTTTTTTCCATTATGGTCACGACCCAGGAATGTGACCTCCTGGGAAAAAAATTTTTCCCAGGTTTTTTTTTTTGGTGTTGTTTTTCTTTTTATTATGGATCCTTTTTGATCCTATTCAGGGTTTTGTTTTATTTTTTATTTTTTTTAGATTTTTTTATGTTTATTTTTTTTTCTTTTTCTTTTCTGTTTTTCTTATTCCAAAAAATTTTGCATTGGATCTCTTTTTGATCCAACATTTGTAAACAAAGGCTTTTATGCCTTTTTTTTTCATGTCCATCTGACTGCATATATTGTTTATGTTTCAATATTCCACACATCAAGGTGTACACATTTTCGCTATTTTGTGATTGCATCCACCGCTTTATGCATATATTTGAAATATAGCTGTAAGTATTTTTTCCTGCAACGTTAAGGGTTTGGGCTCTATACGCAAGCGTTGGTTGGCGCTGAAGGAGTTCAAATCTTCAAAGGCTGATGTGATCATGATTCAGGAGACTCATTTTAAGACAAACGGTACATTTAAATTTGCTTCTAAACAATTCCCTACCGCCTTCATAGCCTCTGACCCAACTGGGAAGGCTGGGGTGGCTATTCTGTTAAAACGCTTCTCATCTATTCAGGTTAAAACCTCTTACGCTGACCCCCAGGGTAGATTCTTACTCCTGAATTGTGATCACAACAATGGCTCTTTCACCCTGGCCAACGTCTATGCGCCCAATACAGGACAGATTGGGTTCATTGATATTTTTTTTGAACATCTCCAGCCTTATTGTCAACCCTATTTAGTTATTGGAAGAGACTTTAATGTTTGTATGTCACCAACTAAGCATAGACTCGCCCTTTTTTCACATGCTCCATCCCCTCAGGTTCAGAAGCTTTCCACGGCATTCCAGAAATTGATAAGATCTCATCATTTGTTTGACACGTGGAGGATAAAACATCCGCTGGCCAAACAATTTACATTTTACTCTCCACCTCATAAATTATATACCAGATTAGATCATTTCTTTGTCTCAGCTCCCCTTCTACCCTATGTGGTAAACTCCGAAATACATCCTATAACTTGGTCAGATCATGCACCCATTGCCCTAGATCTCCTTCTGTCAAAGCCCACACCTAGAACATGCCATTGTTGCCTTAATGAGTCTCTTCTCAAGGTGCCTGAGATTCATCTCCATTTACAGGGAAAGTTGAAGGAATTCTTTGAATTTAATGAGGGTTCAGTCTTTGGGGCGTCCACCCTATGGGAGGCCCATAAGGCCTTTTTTAGAGGAGAATGCATCTCTGCAGGCTCTCGTTACAAACGTGATCGTGAACTTCAGAGATCGTCCCTTTTAGACGATTTATCTGAAGCAGAGAAACGCCTACTCAGCCTCCCTACGGTGTCCCGCCTCAGAGCTGTGGTCTCTCTGCGCAATCGTATTAAATCCTTGGATCTGACCAAATTTACTAAATCCAATCTATGGTCCAAGCAAAAGTTTTATGAGTTAGCCAACAAGCCTCATAGAATGTTGGTTAACAAACTGAGGCCTAGAGCATTTACTTCCGCTCCTGACCATTTAATACAGTCTAACGGTGAACCCACATATTGTCCTCGTAATATGTCAAGGGTCTTTGGTGACTTTTACCGAGGTTTGTACAACTGTCTATCAACAGATTTGAATTTTCAATTTACCCAGGATAAATTTGACGCCTTCGTAGAATCTTTGAGATTCCCCACGATATCCACTGAGGATCGCATAGGTCTAAATGCCCCCATTTCTGTCGAAGAAATTAAGGTAGTGAATCAGCTTCCTAATCATAAAGCTCCTGGCCCTGATGGACTTTCTTATCCCTACTTTAAAGGTTTCCTCCCAGTTCTATTACCCCATATGGCTAATCTGTTCTCTTCGCTAATGTCAGGTACAATACCCCACTCCCAATTTCTTCACGCCTTCATTACAGTCATTCCAAAGACCGGGAAGGACCCCTCCTTACCTGATAATTATCGCCCCATTGCCCTTCTTAATTCTGACTATAAAATCTTCACTAAAATTTTGGGCAACAGACTTTCTTCGCTTTTCCCGTCGCTTGTACATAGGGACCAGGTCGGGTTTGTCCCCGCTAGACAGGCAGGAGACAACACTAGGAGAACAATTGATCTTATTGATCTCCTGACGAAAACTAAGAAGCCTGCCTTGATTCTTAGCCTAGGCGCTCAGAAAGCGTTTGACCGCTTGAATTGGTCATTCATGTTTGCTATTTTCCGTAGATATGGCTTCTCTGGTCCCTTTGTACAAGCGTTAAAAGCACTTTATTCCTCACCTTCGTCCCAAGTGCAGATGGCTTCCCATGTATCTCCATCATTTACTCTAACTAATGGCACTTGCCAGGGTTGTCACCTTTCTCCCCTCCTTTTTATCCCCAGCTTAGAACCCCTAGCAGAGGCTATCAGGTCCCATCCAGACATAAGTGGAGTTCAGTTGAGACAACGGAAATATAAACTATCACTCTTTTCGGACGACATCCTCTTAACTTTAACTCACATATCACTTCCCTCACTACACGCAACCTTAGCCTTATTTGGGGATATTTCCGGTTATAAAATCAACTCATCCAAAACAGAAGCGCTCCCTAATAATATTTCGGCAGATGCACTCTCGACCCTACAAGGTAATTTTAATTACCGATGGTGTCCTCAGTCACTAAAATACCTTGGAGTCTATCTGACTCCTTCGTATTCTACCCTCTTCCAAGCAAATTTCCCTCCTTTGTTCACTGAAATCAACAATCTATTGAAAACCTGGACAAAATTCCCTCTCTCCCTTCTAGGTAGGGTAAATGTCCTTAAAATGTCTATTCTCCCGAAACTTTTAGATCTCTTCAAAACCTTGCCAGTGATGATCCCGATGTCTCAGCTCAAAACCCTCCAGAGAAGTTTTCTAAATTTTATATGGGATAATAAATCCCATAGAGTAGCCAGCTCAATTCTTCTTACATCCCAAACTAGAGGGGGCCTAGGAGCGCCGGACATAATCAAATATTATTATGCTACACACCTGAGGGCTATAGCCTCTTGGACGTCTAGTTTTGCTCCTAACCGCTGGTCCGAAATTGAGATGAGCATTACAATCCCAGCTCATCCGTGTAGCTTGTTATGGCCATCTACTGATAAATCTTTCGCCCAACTACGTAAGATCTGCCTAAATCCAATGCTTTTTACTCTCTCAATTTGGAAAAAATGTTCGGGTAAATTCTCACTCACATCCTCATGCTCTCCTTTAATAAATATCACCTTTAACCCAGACATTGCTGATAGTCTATCCTTCGAAGCCATGATACCATGGACAAAAGCAGGTATATTCCAGCTACGCCATATAGTCCACCCGGTGACGCACAGACTATTTACCTTCTCAGAACTACAATCTAAGCATGGAATCCCGAAGAATCTATTTTACTAATTTCTTCAAATTAAACATTTTTTTCTCCAAAAAACTACCACAACTGACACTTTCCATACCCACACAATTTGAACTGACGTGCACCAGAGGCCCTCACGAACCCAGTCTAATTTCCACTATATATAAAATATTGCAAGATACCCCTCCTATTACAGAACACACCCACACATACATGCGTAAAAGGTCCCACATCTTAGATCGGCCTATTGCTTTACAAGAATGGAGAGAGATCTGGGAGGCTACTTCTAAAGTATCCAGATGTGTGACCCACAAAGAAACAGCCTATAAAATCTGTATGTTTTGGTATAGGACTCCAGATTTCTTGTTGAAACATAAATTGACAACTTCCGGTTTATGTTGGAGATGTGGTGTGTCCATAGGCACTCATTATCATATATTCTGGGATTGCCCCGTATTATTGCCTTTTTGGACACAGATTCACACAATATTAGAGAAGATCCTGAACCTTTCTATCCCCTTCCAACCAATACATCTTCTGCTAGGCCTCCCAATCCAAAAAATGTCCAAGCATCGCAGGAAATTGATGGCCTTCGTATTGCTGGCAGCTAAACGGGCCATCCCCCAGTGCTGGTTGACCAAAGCTCCCCCTACCCTTGCACAATTTCTAAATATCATAGGGGATATTCGTAGGATGGAACATCTTACAGCTATTATTGAAGAAACCCTTCCTACTTTTGATAAAATTTGGGAACCTTGGGATGCTTCTGAATACAATTTGGAGAAACCCAAACAGACACGATGCTCATGTAGTTAACCAATACCTTGAACAAATTTATGCTGATCCTTTTTTGAGCTAATTTTTCTCCCCACACCAGACATGTATATTTTGTCTATCAATAACTAGTTATTTTATTTCTACACATGCTTATTCATAGAATGTGATGATGTGGATTCCTTGAGATGGACTTTTTTCTTATGATTATTTCATTTGCTTTGCATGTATATTGTTACATCATTGTCTAACATGCTAAACTTTCAATAAACAATTTAAAAAAAAATAAATAAATTTGTCCGAAATTTATACTGCTACATATCTTTGGTAAAAATAACCCAAATTGGTGTATATTTTTTGGTCTGTGTGAAAGTTATATAGAGTTTACAATCTATGGTGCCAATCGGTAAAAATTGATCACACCTGAAGTACTGACGGCCTATCTCATTTCTTGAGACCCTAACAAGCCAGGAAAGTACAAATACCCCCCCAAGTAGACATTCCAAAGGTATTTTGTAAGGGGCATGGTGAGTTTTTTGAAGTTGTAATTTTTTCCCACAATTCTTTGTAAAATCAAGATTTTTTTTTTCACAAAATTGTCATATTGGCAGGTTATTTCTCACACACAGCATATGCATACCACAAATTACATCCCAAAACACATTCTACTACTCCCTCCTGAGTATGGCGATAACACATGTGAGACTTTTACACAGCGTGGCCACATACAGAGGCCCAACATGCAGGGAGCACCATCAGGCGTTCTAGGAGCATAAATTACACATATCATTTCTTGATTATCTCGTGCACTTTTGGATTCACCGCAAGATTACTTTTATAAGCGGCGGGAGAGGCCCCCCCCGCCGCGCTCCGGTGCCGTCGGCAGCGGCGGAGGCAATCGGATTTTCACCCTTGCTGGCCATGGAGACGAGTGAGGGGAAGATGGCCCCCACCCGTCTCCATAACAATGCAGGGCGGAAGCAACGTCAAAACGTCACTTCCGCCCATAGCTCTTAAAAGGGTCATGTTGTTTTTTTTTTTTAAATGACAATATTTTTTATTGCATTTAATTGTAAATATGAGATCTGAGGTCTTTTTGACCCCAGATCCCATATTTAAAAGATCCTGTCATGCTTTTTTTCTATTACAAGGGATGTTTACATTCCTTGCATTAGGAATAAAAGTGACACAATTTTTATTTTTTTTTTAAAAAACAATGTAAAAAAAAAAAATTTAAAAAAAGGTAAAATAAATAAGAAAAAATAAATATTTTTTTTTTAAACGCGTCCCGTCCCGCTGAGGTTGCGTGCAGAAGCGAACGCATATGTGAGTAGTGCCCGCATATGAACACGTTGTTCAAACCACACATGTGAGGCATCACCCTGATCGTTAGAGCGAGAGTAATAATTCTAGCCCTAGACCTCCTCTGTAACTTAAAACATGCAACCTGTAGAATTTTTTTAACGTCACCTATGGAGATTTTTTAAGGGTAAAAGTTTGTCGCCATTCCACGAGCGGGCGCAATTTTGAAGCGTGACATGTTGGGTATCAATTTACTTGGTGTAACATTATCTTTCACAGTATAAAAAAAAAAATTGGGCTAACTTTACTGTTGTCTTATTTTTTAATTCAAAAAAGTGTATTTTTTTCCCAAAAAAGTGCGCTTGTAAGACCGCTGTGCAAATACGGTGACAGAAAGTATTGCAACAACCATCATTTTATTCTCTAGGGTGTTAGAAAAAAAATGTATAATGTTTGGGGGTTCCAAGTAATTTTCTAGCAAAAAAAAACCTGTTTTTAACTTGTAAACAACACATCTCAAAAAGAGGCTCGTTCCTTAAGTGGTTAAGAAGAGTCTACGAATATTTGCTGATGCTGCTCTCGTTGGAATAAAATCCGTTTGATCCTCATGAATTAGGGTATTAATATATGTCAATAACCTATTTGCAAGGTAATTCAGGTAACATTGGTTCCTCAAAAAAAAAAAAAGGACGAGCCCAAAGGCTAAAGCTGCACTAGAAATACAATTACAGAATATAAAACACAGCTGCTAGCAACCCAAAGTGTCATACAAACTCAACAAATATAAAATACAAAATTGGTGCAGCACTAATAAAATTAGAAATATGCAAGTGAAAAAGGAAAAGACTAATGAAAAGTCCCAAATTTAGTCCATAGGTGAAAATAAAAGCCAATATCTGTGCTGCTTATAGATGAAAAGCTGTAGGTGAGGAGAAAATGACAGTCCTTTATATTAGATACATCCAGCTCCACGCCCAGGTGAGAGTAAGTAGCCTGCTTACCAGCTGTCTGTGACCACTAGAATAATGGTCTCACCAAACACAGGAAAACAGGTCTCCACAGGAACCTTAATAGTAGCTGGAATCCCTGCTTTACAGATGGAACTTGGAAATATAAAAATGATCCCACAGTGCAGTACTTTTAAGCGTCCACATTTAATAATAGAAGTAGATTGCACTTACAAGATAAAAGCAGGATAAAAGCATCAAAGCGGCATGTCATGTAGTGAAACCGGGGCGTCCCCACAAGCTTTGCTTCACTTACTGGTTTGCTTGTCTGTCAACCTCTTGGGAGGTATAGCGTGATGACGTCACCGAAGGCCCCACCCCATGCATTTCGTCACAAAAGAAAGTCATCTGGGGATTGGGCAATTCCCCAGACAGCTTGAGGGCTCACTCTCCACTCTGCCCGCTGACTTCCGGTTGCACGCAGCAATGCCGCCTCTCCCAGGTAGCCGATTAGGCATCGGGAGCATTTGTGCGAGTACAAGTACTCGCGCAAATGCTCGGTATTGGGACAATCCTAGTTTTTGAAAGCCTTTTTGAGAACAATCCACAGGTCCACTGTACACTTTTGTTGCCTTACTAGCTTTGGTCCCAAAGATTAAGCCTACAAGGGGGCAAAACGTGTCTGAGGGACCTCTCCTGCAGGTGGAGAGCAGAGCTAAAGCAATCTTACATTACCTGGTATAGTTTTGGTCACAGTGAGTCAGCGTCCTGTGTGCGATCAGTTGCCACTTTTCTGTAGCATATTGTAGCCCAAAAACCTTTCCAGGTGTGTTAGATACATGGTCCAACTCAGTGCTCTGTGGTTCCTTTCGTCAGCCTTAAGCCTGGTACACACTATAAGATTATCAGGCGAATGATCATCCTTTTTTTATGCATGTTAATCTCAGATCGAACCTGAAGAGTTTACTAAAGTCACGAAAATTCTCGTACGACAGAATAAAAATTTGGAAGTAATGTAATGTGTTCTAATGCATTTGTATTGCATTTTCAAACGACAGCTGTACTGCTTAAACAAAACTCGTACAAACTGGCATCGTACGGAAAAAAAAATTTGTGCATGTCCGATCGGATTATATCGGATGAACTGTCATTATCGGCTCTCGAAAGCTCTGTACTACCAATCCGATTATCGTATGATCACTTTGAAAGTGGTATTTTTCATGCGATTTGCTGATCGTGTACACTACATTATGGTCATTCATCACACAGTGGTGACATAGGGTTTAGCATAAAGAACCAAAGCTTGCAGAGCAGGACACGGACATCAGACACTACCGAAAATGTCAGCTGTAAAGATTCTTAAAGTGTTTCTCTCTTTCCCATCCCCCTTCCTCCTGTACCCCCTATTTCCCCCACTTGTGTTGACTTGGGGAGCATTCTTGCCTATAATGCCCCCCCCCCTCCCCCATTGATGTAAGTTACATAAAACTGAAGGCCAGGCTTGGAGACTTTACTTCGTATTGTTTATGGCTGTCATTATTGACCTCCCTTCCGCCCCAGTCTGAAAGTAGCCTTAGGTGGTTATTGAACAAAGTAAAAATTCGGGATAATGAGCAGGGGAGGAGTAAAAAGCATTTTTTTAACCCACTGACAAAGCTGGTTTAAGGTATACTTGTCATAACAAATATATAGGCTGTCACTGCTGACCTTCTTCTGAAAATTATAGTGGTTTGAGCAAGCATGCAGCAAACAAAAGACAGAAAAATCTGAATTTTTGAAAAGCATTAAGCTGACAGAGCACTGTATTTACTTTATACTTTGTTTCTAATAAATGTATTAGTCTAAAAGGGCATACATTCAATAGTTTTTTTGCATAATTTGGATTATTCATCTCACTGTTTTTTTTTTTTTTTCTTTGAATACTTTTGTCAAGAATGAAACAATAAGACCAAGGTACAGGATATAACCCTCCCCCTGGAGTCTTGTCCTGTGGATACCCACTATCCACATTATATATTAGTGTTGCTGTCCTCATTTTTTAAAGCACTTACCAGCTTCTCTCCTATCTTTTTCAATGTTCCACTCATACGGAGAGCAAGGAAGTAGGTAAAGTCAAGTTTAGTGTCGGACAAATGTAAAGTTTTCACTTTTTACTGTATAATTGTTTTCATAGTACAGAGGTAAAATGATAATTTGTATAAAAGAGACCCTATAGAACTTTCTTTCAAGGATATAAGGGTTAACACAAAGTTGTGTCACAGTAAGACACGAGTCACATCAAATTAACTGTTAAACAAAAAGAACAGCAGCTCATTTCAGAAGACAAAAAAGTTTAATAAACCACTGGTTTACCTGCTCATTTAGCCATTGCAACATCTTAATGTGGGGAGGAAAGGGAAAAGGAAAAAGGGAAAAAGGAGAACATGAGAAAAAAAAAGAGAAAAGACAGCAGTACATTAGTGAAAATGCATTTATACAGTGTGGCTAGAACAAAGGGTTCAAACAAAAAATGGGGTAAATATATAGCAGAAAATGCTATATATCCATTCATTTTTTTCACACAAGACACATGTAACTAATGTACAATAAGCTAAAAATTTTAACTACAGATTGCAGTCTGTTACCGTATATCATATTTTGTAGCTTGATAGGGGAACACTCACAAATTTAGTGCAATGTTATCTAAAACCAGAGAACCAATGTTACACATGGCTATATTTCTTCCATGCTTGACATAAAGAGAAATCAAATCCAATTATAATACCTATGAGACATGTGGTGCTCTGTTTTATCAAAGCGCTAACAACGTCGCTTTCTATTGTGTGAATATTTAGTATTTTAAAATTACTAGTAGAAAAAAAAAATGTAGTACTCACTGCAAAATCCTTTTCTTGGAGTCCCATTAAGGAATTCGGAGACTATTGGGTTATACTGAGGCCTACAGGAGGATTGACAATGTCAAAAAAAAAAAAAAAAAACATTGTGGCCAAGCCTGGGTAACTCCTACTCCTAGCATGCCTCAGTTCTGTAGCAAAGCTGTACCAAGAACATGATCGTTAACAAGGAGAGATGGGACATGTGTAGCTCAATAGATTCCATGAAAAGGATTTTATGCTGTACAAAAAAAAAACTATTTTCTTAGCTGTTGAGGGACACAGGAATTCAGAGACTGTTGTGACAAACAAAAGCAGTCGAACTGAGGGGTGGGCAACAGCAAACAAAAGGCTAATAGTCCCACGCACAAAGAATTGGGGACTGACTCACAGAGCCTCATGTAGTTGCTTGATGCCAAAAAAAAAGCCCAAGATGTGCCCACAAATCTGATCCTTAAGATCATAAGTTTGAATCGTGGTCTATCTAAGCCAACAAAAAATGGTTGAATGAGAAGTGGTTTCCCCCTTATAGGGACCATCAGGAAAGACAGTCAGCTTTCAAATGGAAGCAGTGGCTGCGATATATAGTCATACAGTATGAACCATATCTAGGATCTCCTTCTTTTGAATGGAGGCTGGACAACAGAACAAAAGAACAATGTCCTGGTTGAAATAAAAAGATGCCTACCTACCTTAGGTAGGAATGAAGTCCTGGGCCTCAACACCACCTTGTCCTAGTGTAAGACCAGAAAGTGTTCTTCACAGGATAAAGCTGCCAGCAAAGACACTCGCATTTCATAAGTAATGGCAAGAAGAGAACAACCTTGTGAGTATGGCAAAGGGTAAGTCCCTAATTAGGTTAAAGGATGGTTTTAGAAGCACGAAGAGCAACAAATTTAGAGCCCGTGGATTCACAGCTTTGTGCATAGGGGGAAATACATGAGAAACGCACTGCACAAAAGTCCTGAACAAATGGGAAGCCAGCAGTCTCTGCAACAAGATTACATGCGCAGAGAACGGACTCTTAATGCGACAAGGGCTAAATGTTGGTTCAGGGCCATTGTTAAAAATGAAGGATTTATCCCACTGAAAATATCGGTGGTGAAAGTTTGTCTCACACCAAGTAAAGTATGTCTTCCATGTGCAATGATAGACCTTGCGAATCGCAGACTTTCTAGCTTTCAGCATTGTGGGAACCACATATACAGGTATACTTTAGTCCTTATGGGTTTTCGTTTTTTTTATTTTATTTTATTTTTTATTCATACTTACCTCAGTGGACGGAGCATCAGACCGATGCTGCAGCTGTCCCCCAGCGTCTCTGCACTGAGAACCGAGCCACCGAACACCAACGATGGCTCTGTTATTACTCATCCCTGAGCGGAGAGATGCTACCTGTCATTCAGCATCTCTCCTGCTCTGATTCTCCATGCTCATTGAAGCGATGAGCTGTGGAGGGGCTGGGAGCAGCCGTCTCAGTGGCTCACTGAGACACTGAGACTGCCATCAATCAAGGCAGCTGGTGGATCCAGACTTGGGAAGTCGGGATGATGCGCTGCTTCAACTGATGGTAGGGAGGTCAGCAGAGAGCGGACTTCAGACCGCTCTCCGCTGAAAACGGGTCACAGAAGTGCAAAACTAATTGCACTCCTGTGACCCAGAGGAGAAGCCCAGCTTAAAAAGCTCAGGCTGGACTTCTCCTTTAAGAACCGAAGCTTTAACAGTTATGCTGTTAAAAGCAGCGACAATGAAGCAGCATGGTAAATCGGCCCTTGACAAAATGGAAGAGCCCTCAGAGCATCTGCCAGGAGTCTTATCTGGTCAGAGTACCACATCCACCAGACCCACTCCAGAAATATTGGGATCAAATTATCCCAAGCTCTACAATATTAACCGGAAAATGGTATTCCTCCGCCTTCCTTGTCCTTTGCAACAAAAAGGTTTTAGGACTCCTTCCAATGGACAGGCTGGCATCTGTCAGGAAAATCTTTCAAGAAACCAGAAGAAATTTATTTCTTAACTTCAGATTCTTGAGCCATCAAGCCAGAGATACCCTGATCTTCGGTACCAGACTAAGCATTCTGTCCAAAGATTGGATTACCTTGTACTACAATGACAGAATTTTGTCTGGAGGGAAGTCTGGAGTGAAAAATAGGCAAATGGTACTACCTCAAAAGAGGTTATAATTAGCCACAGTGGAAAAAAATGTAGTAATTGTGCATGTGAAGAGTGGTGATGAATAATCAAAAAAAACAGCTGGCAATCACACAACAGAACACTTTGTGTAAAAACATAAAAATTGGCGCGCGAATAACTTGTAAACAATATAACTACTGAATAATAGTGCTCAGTCCATAAAGTGTCCAAAAATCAAGAAATCCTTGGAAACGTGTCTCGTCGGGTAATGGATAACAGAAACATCAAAAGTGCACCTTCAACCGTGAATATAAAAGATGTGCCCTTATCGGGTAGCTAGACTCCACAAGTTATAGGAGCCTAGTAAAGCATAGATTCACACATAATGGATAATCCATCCATTGGAAATGAACAAAAATGGCATTGAAGCCAACCTTGCTGGTTTCTCCCTTTCTCTCTCTCTCATAGATGTAATGTAAAAGGAAGAGAAAACTCGCTACATAGTGTAAAACCGTGGTGGTTTATTGAAATTAACCACAGTCCAACAAAACATGGATTAAAAAAGTCCAGGATTAAAAGAATCTGCAGATCACAAACTAGCGTGGTGTATTGAGCATAAACTCCACCCTACTAGTTCACCCCCGATGACGTCATGTTTGACAAAACTAGTAGGGTGGAGTCCATGCTCAATACACTACCCTAGTTTGTGATCTGCAGCTTCCTTTAAACCCACGATTTTACTACATGTTTTGTTGGACTTGAAGATAATTTCAATAAACCACCACCGTTTTACACTATGTGCCGATTTTTCTCTTCCTTTAAATTACATCTATGAGATAGAGGGAAAGAGAGAAACCAGCAAGGTTGGCTTCAACACCATTTTAGTTCGTTTCTAATGGATGGATCCTCCATGATGTGTGAAACTATGCTTTACTAGGCTCCTATAACATGGAGTCTAGCTATCCGGTAAGGGCACATCTTTTATTTTCACGGTGGAATGTGCACTTTTGATGTCTCCGTTATCCGTTATCCCACGAGACATGTTTCCAAGGATTTCTTCATTTGTGGACACTTTATGTACTGATCACTATTATTCAGTTATTATATTGTTCACAAGTTATTAGTGTGGCAATCTTTTTCATTTTTATATCATTAGCCACAGGACACTAATGCAGAAGCAAGGATTCAGGTGACTCCAGGACTGAAGAGTCTGAGTTGAGGTCTCTCCTTTGGGAAAAAAATCTCTGACTTAAGTGAGGGGGTGAACTTTATCTTGAGGAAATTCTATCTGGGGTTTGGGAGACTTGGGACTTTCAGGTCTTGCAGGCAGCCTGGGTGCTTCCTAGACAAAGACATCCAGGACAGCTAAAATAAGGCGTTGTCCCTCGAAAGACATACAAAGCAAGTTTTTTGTATGTAGATTCAGCAGAACAACATTTTAGCCAAAGAGTCCTCCTTATGTTCAGCACAGGAGACTATCAAGGGAGATGAGGCAGGAGACCAACAACCTGTCCACATTGTACTTCATATATATATCTAGATCTAGATATATATCTATATCTATTTATATATCTTTATATCTACAGTGGGGCAAAAAAGTATTTAGTCAGCCACCACTTGTGCAAGTTCTCCCACTTAAAAAGATGAGAGGCGCCTGTAATTGTCATCATAGGTATACCTCAACTATGAGAGACAAAATGTGGAAACAAATCCAGACAATCACACTGTCAGATTTTTGAAATAATTTATTTGCAAATTATGGTGGAAAATAAGTATTTGGTCACCTACAAACAAGCAAGATTTCTAGCTCTCACAGACCTGTACAGAGGCTTCTCTGTCCTCCACTCATTACCTGTATTAATGGCACCTGTTTGAACTTGTTATCAGTATAAAAGACACCTGTCCACAACCTCAAACAGTCACACTCCAAACTCCACTATGGTGAAGACCAAAGAGCTGTCGAATGACACCAGAAACAAAATTGTAGACCTGCACCAGGCTGGGAAGACTGAATCTGCAATAGGCAAGCAGCTTGGTGTGAAGAAATCAACTGTGGGAGCAATAATTAGAAAATGGAAGACATACAAGGCCACTGATAATCTCCCTCGATCAGGAGCTCCACGCAAGATCTCACCCCGTGGGGTCAAAATGATCACAAGAACGGTGAGCAAAAATCCCAGAACCACACGGGGGGACCTAGTGAATGACCTGCAGAGAGCTGGGACCAACGTAACAAAAGCTACCATCAGTAACACACTACGCCGCCAGGGACTCAGATCCGGCAGTGCCAGATGTGTCCCTCTGCTTAAGCCAGTACATGTCCGGGCCTGTCTGAGGTTTGCTAGAGAGCATTTGGATGATCCAGAAGAGATTTGGGAGAATGTCATATGGTCAGATGAAACCAAAGTAGAACTGTTTGGTAGCAACACAACTCGTGTTTGGAGGAGAGAGAATGCTGAGTTGCAACCAAAGAACACCATACCTATGGTGAAGCATGGGGGTGGCAACATCATGCTTTGGGGCTGTTTCTCTGCAAAGGGAACAGGACGACTGATCCATGTACATGAAAGAATGAATGGGGTCCATGTATCATGAGATTTTGAGTGCAAACCTCCTCCCATCAGCAAGGGCATTGAAGATGAAACATGGCTGGTTCTTTCAGCATGACAATGATCCTAAACACACCGCCCGGGCAACGAAGGAGTGGCTTCGTAAGAAGCATTTCAAGGTCCTGGAGTGGCCTAGCCAGTCTCCAGATCTCAACCCCATACAAAACCTTTGGAGGGAGTTGAAAGTCCGTGTTCCCCAGCGACAGCCCCAAAACATCACTGCTCTAGAGGAGATCTGCATGGAGGTATGGGCCAACATACCAGCAACAGTGTGTGACAACCTTGTGAAGACTTACAGAAAACGTTTGACCTCTGTCATTGCCAACAAAGGATATATAACAAAGTATTGAGATGAACTTTTGATATAGACCAAATACTTATTTTCCACCATAATTTGCAAATAAATTCTTTCAAAAATCAGACAATGTGATTGTCTGGATTTGTTTCCACATTTTGACTCTCATCGTTGAGGTATACCTATGATGACAACTACAGGCCTCTCTCATCTTTTTAAGTGGGAGAACTTGCACAATTGGTGGCTGCCTAAATACTTTTTTGCACCACTGTATATATTGAAACCGCTTGTAGCCTGGTAGAGGCTACAAGCAGTTTCATGAGTTTTAAGGTGCTGCATACTCACTCAAAAGCCAAAACAGTCCCCCTCAGGTTGGAAAAATGGCCGAGGGCTGTCACTATTCCAATGTAGGTCCATCTGTAAATTATGCAGGCAAATCGGGATAACAACTACTGAATGTGTGTTTCATTTCCATTCACATTGCAGAACTGATAAATCTTAGTGTTCCTTGTTTATGAAGGGGGCTGGGGTACTTGTGTTCACAATAATTAACCTTGTCTGTATTGTGCTGGCAGATTTCATCATCATTTGTAAACTTGGGGAGCAGGGCCATCTGTCCCAACAAAAGGTAAAGATTTCCAGGGTGGCGATGCATTACTTGCATTATTTGGTCTAAATGTAAAATCATATATTAATTTCCACATTTTATTTCAATTATTTCTATTCTGCTCCTACTACTCAATTTTGAAGTTTGTAAACTTAGTTTCTGAAGATCCGCACACAATTACTTCCTGGAATTCTGTATTTACTATGTCCTGTTGATAGGCACTGTTGTGTCACAGAATTCACAGAGCCTGCCTTCTGAACTACAGAGGCTTTCGGAGGAGGAGTTTCAGGTGGTGGAGTCAGTACAGGAATCATTACTTGCAGGCAGCAAGGTATCATGGGATATATAGTTCTTAGAAATTGAAAGTAAACAGCTGAAAAGCATGCAGGAAAGCAAAGAATTTGTGGAAAGAAATAGCCAGACAGGCAGAACACACAGCATAAAAGGAGATTTTTCAAGTAAGCTGATGTTATAAAATACAAATGTAGATTTCCTTCAAGTATGATGTGTGAAGGGGAATACACACATACTGTATAGGAGAGATTTTATCATTTTGACTGCAAAAGTGAAACTACAGTTTAAAGTGAAGTAAACTTACTCAAACAACTTTTATTTTATCCCTCCCCCCTCATTTTTTTTACTGATTTATTTCTTTTTGTGCTGCTGCAGCAGCACTTCTGGTTTTGTGGCCTAGGCTGACCCCTGCTACCTCCCTGAATAGCTGTGTCACAGCTATCGCAGGAGGCAGTGTATTTACCAAGTTGCAACAGTGCAGTACATGTGTGCATGTGCAACAGGTTTGCATTGTGTGCACAGGAAAATAGCATCAATCTGGAGACATCCCACTGCACCTGCACAAATGCTTTGCCATTCTCTACCAGGTACTAAATACCTAGAAGTCATCTCTGCACATATGGCACTCGCCTGGGTTTTTAAGATGGAGGTTTAGTTATGCTTTAGGAGACTTAGAGGCAGAAACTTGGTGGCTGAATGCTCAGAAACAGGAAGATCAGATAAGGATTCTACAGAGGCAAGCATGGGAGCCTCTGCAGAGTCAGCGATCAAATATGCAATTGAGCACATAAAATAATGCATGACTGCAGTGAAATCCTCCCTGTATAGAGCAGTGGGCCCAATCATGGCCCACAGAGATATGGAAAACTCAGAGGAAAGCATAGACTCCGGTGGAGAGCAAACGTCCAAGCTGCCAGTGTCAGGCACCTGATGGAGCAGACTGCAGGCAGCACCAGAACAGTTAGTGAAGTGTGAGCTAGATGCACCCAGTACAGCAGGACTGACCCCATGTCCTGACTTAGCTCTGTGCAGTGTGTGACATCAGATCCCTGCTCCCTGCCTACTGGAAGCTGACAAATACCATCTGCTCGGTGCACTTTAGAGGGCTTTGGAAAAAAGTAGGCTGCAGATAAAGTGGTACAGCTTATATGGGAGGATATGCTTCATCATTGTTCATTACCTGAGGCTGGTCATTTTAGTTGGCTTATGTAAAAAGATTTATCACTTTACTTAGTATTTAGGTTAATAAAGCCAATATGGTGGAATATTCAATGTAACTACAGTTTTCAGTAAAAGGACTGTTTTGTAAACATGACCTTATAATGCCCCGTACACACAATCGGAAATTCCGCCAACAAAAGTCCGATGTGAGCTTTTGGTCGGAAATTCCGACCGTGTGTATGCTCCATCAGACTTTCAGAAGATTAAAAGCAGGTTCTCCATTTGTCCAACAGAAAAAGTTCCTAACGGAAATTCCGATCGGCTGTAGCAATTCCTAAGCGCAAAATTCCTACGCATGCTCAGAAACAATTCGACGCATGCTCAGAAGCATTGAACTTCATTTTCTTGGCTCGTCGTAGAGTTGTACGTCACCACGTTCTTGACGGTTGAAAGTTCAGAGAACTTGTGTGACCGTGTGTATGCAAGGCAAGCTTGAGCGGAATTCCGTTGGAAAAACCATCCAAGGTTTTTCTGACGGAAATTCCGATCGTGTTTCCGAGGCATAAGTGTTATCTTTCAAAATGTTTACCATTACCTATTTGCTAAAAAAAATTCCTAAGTTTCATTTGAGGAGTTGCCTTTTTCAGAATAAAACACAGTCAGGATTCCTGGTTCTATGACCATACATAGTTACATAGCAGGTGAGGTCAAAAAAAAGACACAAGTCCATCAAGTCCAACCTATGTGTGTGATTATAATAGGATTTTTTAAAACAGCTTACCTGTAAAATCCTTTTCTTTCGAAGGACATCACGGGACACAGAGCCACAGTAATTACTGATGGGTTATATAGGTATCACTGGTGATTGGACACTGGCACACCCTATCAGGAAGTTCAACCCCCTATATAATCCCTCCCCCTTGCAGGGATACCTCAGTTTTGTAGCCAAGCAATATAGTGTATTAGAAGAGGGGCGGGACCTCTGTGTCCCGTGATGTCCTTCGAAAGAAAAGGATTTTACAGGTAAGCTGTTTTAAAAAAATCCTATTTTCTTTCTCGAACATCAAGGGATACAGAGCCACAGTAATTACTGATGGGATGTCCCAGAGCAATGCTACCTGAGGGGGGGGAACCACGACCAAGTAGGGTGCAATCAGACCTGAGGACCCTGTACCGCTGCCTGCAGCACACTACGCCCAAAGGCGATATCCTCATGCCTTCTCACATCCACCTGATAGAATCTGGTGAATCTGGTGAATGTATGAACTGAAGACCAGGTTGCGGCCTTGCAGATTTGAGCCATAGAGGCCCGGTGATGCACTGCCCAAGAAGCACCAATAGCCCTTGTGGAATGTGCCCTGATCTGAAACGGAGGAATCTTCTGCCTGTCCTCTATTGGGACCCTCTGGCAGCACAAACAAAACATCCGTCTTGCGGATCTGAGTAGTTGCCCCTAGATAGGCCTTAACTGCTCTTACTACATCCAACGAATGTAGAGATCTCTCTTCCGGAGAACAGGGATCTGGAAAAAAGGAAGGTAGAACAATGTCTTGGTTTAAATGAAAATCAGAAACCACCTTCGGTAAAAAACTAGGATGAGGGCGTAGTACCACTCTATCTTTGTGTATAATCAAATAAGGCTCCTTACAGGAAAGAGCTGCTAATTCTGATACTCTTCTAGCAGAAGAGATGGCCACCAGAAAAATTAATTTCCTTGTCAACAAGACCAAAGGAATCTGACTTATTGGTTCAAAAGGCTGTTTCTGTAACACACCCCCTGCATAAAGTTTCGGACCAAAGAATGCGAAGCAAGTGGCCGCTGAAATAATACTGATAAAGCAGAAACCTGAGGGGGAGGAGGCATGACGTAACGTGCCGGGAGCTGGGGGAGGGTCTCGGTGTCAGAGGGATGAGAGCGGTGTGTGCGACGGCGTGTGCTGCACGTCCGTATCCCAACAGCCGGGAGTGAGAGACCGTGGCTGCCTAAACGCTTCTCCCTCCTCCCTCCCCCCTCCGCAGATAGGGCATGCCGCCCTGCTGACTCGAGCGGGTGAGAGAGCCGCCCAACGAACACCGGGGACCGGAGCCGCACCTGGATCTCTGACTCTGCAGTTGGAAGGAGGAGCTCCCGCATTGGCCTCTGGCACTTTCGGTCGCCCCCCCCTGTGAGGCAGTCGCCATAGAACTCTCCGGACTCCGCTCCCTCCTCTGCACCTCCTGCGCTGAGACAGGTGGTGGGACTACAGCAGTGCGAACAGGGCTGCCTGACTAAATCGGCTGGAGAAGAGAGTTGAGCCGAGTGTGGACTGACCCCCCCGCCTCCCCTCCCCTCCATCGACACGTGGACACAGTTCCTGAAGGAGTCCCCCTGGATCACGCCTGGAGTCAGGTAGGATCAGCCTGGCTGATATTAGTGCCTCTCGAACTGGTACTTGCTAGGGCAACTGCTATGGTAATCACAGTGGCGGAAGGAAAGGCATGTTTACTCTGCAAAATAAATTTAAGCTGGACACAGAAAGAGGAGCCAGCCTACATTACTGCTGTGTCTAGAGTGGACATTTAAACAGGGGGAATCGCTACCTATCTGAAACAGCAAAAGGTGCTCGGTCTATCCGAGCGACGTTAATATATAAGCACCCCCTTAAGGACCTAACTTGAGCGTACGCCCCTCTAAGGCAGTCTCAAGCTGGGTCCAAGTTGAGACCGTGGCTGGCTGACATTTTGGCTCCCCCCCCCTAGGACAGAACTGTGACAAAAGTTGGGCTGTACCAGTTAAAGTTAACTCATACAAATACATAAGGTACATAAGGTGCTACAGCGGGCCCTCCCTTAAGTGAGGGGCGCAGGTGGGGTATCCTCCTGGTGTCAGAGTCTCCGCACGGGCAGAAGCGGAGCCTAGATTTAGCCAGTGAACTGGTGGTGGGACTAACCAGGGCCTTTAAGACTAAGTCTGCTGAAGGGGTGCGGGGCTGAACATGAAAGGGCGCCCCCAAAGAACGGTGGATTCCAATAAATCTAGAGACAGCCTGAACTCAAGCACTATTCAAAAATTCCTTAAAAGCCCTAGTTCGGACAATAAACAACAAGAGCCAATGGATACTAAGGACAGAAAAAAGGCAGTCCCCAAAAGTAAAGGAGTCCAGGGGGGGGCCGCTACCTCCGAGACACACACGGAAGGACCCTTAATGTTTAATATGGAGACAGACCCGTCTAGAGAGGTGCTCCCTACAAAAACGGAAATACAAGATATGTTTGTGAACTTAGAAAAAGTAATTAAAGCTGAAATCTTGAATGTGAGAACTGATATGGGACATCTTCTAGCAAGAGTGGAGGGGGTGGAGAAGGAGGTGGAACAACAAGGAGGAGAAATAGCCACTTTAAAAAAACAAGTAAAAACACTACAGAGGGGACACAGAGAGCTGTTATTTAAAATGGAAGAACAAGAAAACCAAAACAGACGTCAAAATTTAAGGATCAGACTACTGCCAGAACACAGAGATGAGGACTTGTTCCTAATCTGCAAAGAGCTTTTTAACCCCCTCATGGGGAAAAACCCAGATAGTGATCTGAAAATTGACCGTGTTCACAGAATTAGGAAACCCCATAATTTAAGAGGCGACACACCCAGAGACATTATCGTGAAATTTCATCAGTTCGAGGACAAAGCCAACATCTGGGCTAGACTAAGAGGGGCACGGCCGATTAAATTTAATAACCAAGAGATACAGATCTATTCTGATTTATCGGCCGGTACATTGGCAAGAAGGAGACAGCTGAGGCCCCTATTGGACTTATTAAGAGATGCAAACCTAAAGTACAGATGGGGGTTTCCGCTGTCCTTGACAGTAACTAAGGAAGGCAGGTCCTGCACCCTGAGACAAATGGAGGACTTACAGGACTTTTGTGGGCAACTTGAAATTGGGGTTCCTGCCATCCCTGAAAATGTCTTCCCGTAGAGCTCTTCGAGGGGGGGGGGGGGGGCGGGTGCGTGGGATATGGCTGGGGAGGTGGGAGGGAGGAGGATGGATAACGAGGATGGGACCAGGTATTTGTTATAACTGGCGAAAGTAGTCACCGACGCCACCTCTGTACCGAGATCCACCCCAGGGCACATGGGTCGCAGAGCGGGCGTATATAGATGTCTACCCTGCGATCCACTTGCCTAGTAATGGCGGGAGGTGGGCGGGGGGGAGAGGGGAGGGGGGTGGGTGCTGGGGGGGGGGTAGGGGACGCTGGGAAACGAGAGGGGGGGGAGGGGGGAGGGCAAGGGGGGGGGCCACCCAGGGCAGACTTACTTTTCATAGAAGATCACTCCTTTTTCACAACGTTCTTAATATGGCACAAGGCCTAGGTCAAATGGATTTCTTATGCTTAACATATAACGTTAAGGGCCTAAACTCCCCTAACAAGAGACATAAACTACTAAAAGAACTACACCACCTCAGAGCTGAGGTAGTATTTTTACAGGAAACCCATCTTTCATATAACGCCAATATAAAACTCTACTCAAAATATCTCCCATCCTGGTTCTACAGTGATTCTCCAACAAAGCGAGCTAAGGGGGTGGCAATTGGTTTCGGGAAAAATGTCAATTTCTGCCTGATAGATAGGAAGAGCGACTCGGAGGGGCGTTCTTTGTTTTTAAAAATTAGGCTAGGAGCGAGAATTCTCACCCTCGCTAACATCTACTGCCCAAATAGAGACCCACCAAAATTTTTGATGAGGGTCCTAAATGAGCTACTGGATTTTAGAGAGGGAGAGGTGATTGTAGCAGGGGACTTTAATTTTTGTTTTGACCCATCTTTAGACAGCTCATCAAATACGCGGGGGATGAGCAAAAGCACTTTGCGAAGAGTAGGGGCCAAACTACATGACAGCCAGTTGTTAGATATGTGGAGGATTCAGCATGCGGGGGTGAGGGATTATTCCTTTTTTTCCCCCGTGTATAATACACATTCTAGACTAGACTATCTCCTGGTAGATCACAGATTGGTAGTCGAGACTAAGATTGGGATTCGAACATTATCAGACCATGCTCCCGTTATGATGAAATTAAAACTAAAAGAGATGCACAAACCCCCGTTTACGTGGCGCTTAAACGAGAACTTAATCAAAGACCCCAAAACCGTAGAAAGAATTCAGCGGGAGATAGACGATTTTTTCCTAACCAACGATACGGGCGAAATAGGGGGGATGATGGTCTGGGAAACCTTTAAAGCATACATAAGAGGGATACTGATCTCGATAGGTGCAGGGTTGAAAAAAGAAAGAACAAAAAGAAAAAAAGCACTCATTGCAGACATTTTTAGGTTAGAGCAGCTACATAAAGCTTACAGAGGCCCGGATAAGACTCTATTGATGCACCTAACCACCAAAAGAGATGAATTGAGGGACTTAATGGATCAGGAGACGCAACACATAATGAACAGATTCACTAGAGAAAGGTTCAAGTGGGGTAACAAAGCAGGAAAACACCTGGCCAAAACTTTGAGGAAAAAACGGGACATAAACTTTATAGATAAGATACAAAACAAAAATGGATTATTTAAATACGCTTCGGGGGAAATTGGAGAAGAATTTAGGCATTACTTCAAAGCCCTATACTCAGTGAGCAAATCAGGGGGTAACAAAGGGACCAACAATAGCGCAGAGGCCTTTTTTACAGAAGCAGGGTTGCATAAGCTGTCCGAATCAGACTCAAAAGAACTTGATAGACCCATAACAGAGGAGGAAATTAGTCTTGCCCTGGGTTCCTCTCCCCCGGGGAGAAGCCCAGGACCGGACGGCTTTACAGCGGCCTTCTTTAAAACATTTGGAAAAACACTGATCCCGAGGATGTGTAGGCTGTGGAATGAATTAGGATCCCAGGGAGAGATGAGCAAGGGAGCTCTGCTGGCAGCGGTGACCCTGATCCCCAAGGAGGGCAAGGACCGCACCCTTTGCTCCAGTTACAGACCTATAGCGCTTATAAACGCTGATACTAAACTGTACGCAAAGGTGCTTGCATCCAGACTTAGGGGAAAGATGGCGTACCTGGCCCATCCGGATCAGGCAGGCTTTGTCCCCGGGAGAGAAAGCAAAGATAATGGGGTGCGGTCCTTGCTCCTGATGGAGGCCTTCAAGAGCAATGGAACCCCAGGTCTATTCCTGTCAATTGACGCCGAAAAGGCCTTTGACGGGGTAGACTGGGGTTTCATGTTCAAAACGTTGGAAGCCATGAGGGTGGGAGAAAAAATGCTAAAATGGATGAAAGTTCTGTATCACCACCCCTCCGCCTTTGTCAGGGTCAACAATTCCCCCTCAGCTCAGTTTGAGATGAAAAACGGCACTAGACAGGGCTGTCCGTTGTCCCCCCTCCTGTTCGTGTTGACACTGGAGCCGTTGCTAGCTGCTCTCCGTAAAAATCCTGATATTAAGGGGTGTATGGTAGGGAAAGAGGAACATAAATTGGCTGCATATGCCGACGACGTCCTCCTATACATCACAAACCCGAGGATCTCGATCCCTAACATATTAGCGATCATCAAGAAATACAGTGAGTTATCAAACTACAAGATCAATTTGGGAAAATCAGAGGCTCTGAGTGTCGGCATGGACAGGAGGGATGAGGTCTGGATCAGGGACACTTTTAACTTCCCAGTAAGGGACAATATTCAATACCTAGGGGTTAAGTTGACAAACTCTATGCAGAGGACGTATGCCCTGAATTTTCTGCCCCTGCTGGATGAAGTCCGATTAGAGACGAAGAGGATGAGTCACTGCCCGACCTCATGGATAGGGCGAATCAACGCAGTAAAAATGGCGCTGGCCCCAAAGGTATTTTATAAGATGCAAATGTTGCCTATCCCATTGCCTCAAATTTATTTTAAAAAGTTAACACAAATACTAAAGGGTTTCATTTGGAAAAATAAGAGACCAAGGGTAGCACACAAAGAATTATGTAGAGGGAAAGCCTATGGGGGACTGGCCCTCCCGGACTTTAAAAAATATCATTACGCAATAGCAATAGCACGAGCAGTTGACTGGGTTAAGGGAGAGACCACCAAAAGATGGGTCAACCTGGAAATAGGTTTAAGTGGAGCACGTTTGAACACAATACTTTGGAATCCCCCAGGTTGTAGAACACTAGGTCCAAATACACACACTATTACACAGCACACTTTTAAAATTTGGGATTGGATGCACACTTCAAACGGGTGGGAATACAATTCACCATTGATTTTTTTAAAAAATAATGAGCTGTTTCCTCCAGGGATGGAGGAAGTGGGGGGCAACTGGATTATAAACAACAAGACACAAGTTAAACACATTATGAAGAAAGGGAAAATAGGCACGTATGAGCACATAAACACATATAGAGAGCTAATGAGGCTTGACCGATGGCGGTATACACAACTATCGCACTTTGTTAAAAGCCTCCCGGCTCCGATACGGGAGGAGAACAATCTTTTGCCAATAGAGAAGTTATTTAATAATAATAAGCTGAAAGGTTACATTTCGGCCATATATAAAATATTACTGAGTGCGGAGGAGTTGGAAATGCCACCATTTGTTAAGAAATGGGAGATAGACCTTGGGGTATCATTAGATGAAAACGCAAAGGGCAACATACTAAAAGCCACACACAGTACGGCTTCTGACATAAAAACAATAGAGTCAAATTATAAATGCCTATCCAGATGGTATGCCACGCCCGTACAGATTAATAAATATCAACCAGATAGGTCCCCTAATTGCTGGAGGGGATGTGGGATGCCGGGATCCATGGCTCATATTTGGTGGAGCTGCCCAGTGGTCAAAAAATTCTGGGTAAAAGTAATCCAAATAATTAAAACGATCACGGGCAGATCAGTACCATGTGACCCATGGATTTGTTTGTTCCACAGTGCGGAAGGAGGTAAGAGGGAGTACAATATGTCTTTAATTCCAGTACTGCAAAAAGTGAAATCCCCAAGAATTGGCAAAAGACAGAAGGTCCTAATATCAGGGACTGGCTGCTTAAAATACAGGGACTGTATATTTTAGAGAAAGGGGATATAGAGGGGCTTCTTAGAGATGATGCATCGAGGAGAGGTAGATGGGCAATGTGGTTGACCTTTAGGAATTCCCCTTCATATGCCGAATTAGTCTCGAAGTGAGCTGTCCCAAGGGGGTATCCAGTAACCACATCGGAGAAAGGGAAAAGGAAATAGAGGTCTGCTTGGGGGGGAAGGGTGGAGGGGTTTGGGGTTAGGGGGGGTGGGTTGGGAGGGGTTACTGAGAGAGGATGTTGAGACCATGGAATGTTTTTGTTAATTTTATTACTGTATATGTTGTAGCCTCGGCGACTCTCTCAGGTTTTGTATGGTTTGTGAAAAATTTAAATAAAGTTTTAAAAAAAAAAAAAAAAAAAAAAGATAAAGCAGAAACCTGGCCCTTGATGGTACTCAAGGCCAGCTTCATCTCTAATCCCATCTGTAGAAAATCAAGGATTCTACCTATGACATATTTCCTGGGATGCCAACCTCTGGATTCACACAAGGTTATATAAGCCTTCCAGACTCTATGATAAATCATCCTGGAAGCTGGCTTCCTTGCATTAATCAAGGTAGATATGACAGGACCTGAGAGCCCACGACTCTTCAGAACGTGGGTCTCAATAGCCAAACCGTCAAATTTAGCGTTTGTAAGGCAGGATGGAACACTGGACCTTGAGATAACAGGTCTGGGCGTACCGGTAGGGTCCACGGGGAACCCACCGTCATCCTTACTATTTCTGCATACCAAGTCCTTCTGGGCCAAGCGGGGGCCACCAGAAGTACCGACTTCCTTTCCTGCCTGATCCTGCGAAGGAGTCGTGGTAGTAGCAGAATAGGCGGGAATGCGTAAATCAGTGAGAACCGATGCCAGGGAATCACCAACGCATCCGTCCCGCATGCAAGAGGATCTTTTGTCCTTGCCACAAATCTGTCTATCTTTTTGTTGAATCGGGATGCAAAGAGATCTACATCTGGAACCCCCATCTTTGGCATATGGCCCAAAAGACGTCGGGATGCAGAGACCATTCCCCTGGAAGTAACTGCTGGCGACTTAGATAGTCCGCCTGCCAATTTTCTATTCCCGGGATGAAAACTGCCGATATGCATGGCACATGCATCTCTGCCCAGACTAAGATCTGGTTCACCTCTTTTTGAGCAGCTCGGCTCCGGGTGCCTCCCTGATGATTGACATAAGCCACTGCTGTGGCATTGTAGGACTGGATCCTGACCGGACAACCCTGTAGCCTGATAGTCCAGGCTTTTAGAGCTAGATGTATCGCCCGGATCTCCAGAATGTTGATGGGTAAGGTCCTCTCTGTCTTGGACCATACCCCTTGGACCGCAGCCTGTTCCAGAACTGCTCCCCAACCTGACAGACTGGCATCTGTTGTTACCACCGTCCAGGTAACCGGTAGAAAGGATTTCCCCTTCTGCAGGTTTTCGGGTATGAGCCACCAATTGAGGCTCTGACGCACCGCATGCGACAGGTGCATCGGAAAGTCTAATGCCTGAACCTTCTTGTTCCAGGTCGACAGAATACTGTGTTGCAGCATTCTTGAGTGAAACTGAGCATAGGGAACTGCTTCGAATGAAGACACCATCTTCCCTAGTAGCCTCATACAAAGGCAGACTGAGGGACCCTTCTTGGTCCTTACTGTCAGAATCAGCTCTCTCAAAGCAGTGATCTTTGCCTGGGGTAGAAATATCTTCTCCTGGCTTGTATCTATAATCAGACCTAAATACTCCAGTCTTCTTACTGGTTTTAGGAAAGACTTTTCTAAGTTGAGGATCCAACCCAGGTGTTCTAGATACCTGACCGTGGTCCTCAAGTTTCCCTTCAAAGAGGCTACCGACCGGTCTATCAAGAGCAGGTCGTCTAGGTATGCTATGACAGCTATACCCTGAGCCCTTAATCTGGCCAGAGGAGGAGCCAAGATCTTTGTTAACACTCGAGGTGCAGTGGCTATCCCGAAAGGCAGAGCCACAAACTGGAAATGGCGCCCTCCTACCTCGAAGCGCAGAAACTTCTGATGAGCAGGAAAAATGGGCACATGCAGATATGCATCTCTGATGTCTATTGATGCCAGAAATTCTCCTCCCTGCAGGGTGGGAACTACTGTTCGAATTGATTCCATGCGGAAGGATTGAATCCTTAGGAATCGGTTCAGATCCCTTAAGTCCAGAATGGGCCTGACATCCCCATTTGGCTTTTGGACAGTAAAAAGGTTGGAATAGAAGCCCAATCCCTGGTCCTTTGCGGGAACTATCATAATGACCTCCTGCGACAAAAGTCGCTCTAACGCTAGAAGGAGCGACTGCTTCTTCTCTGGGTCTCTGGGAACATTTGATCTGAGGAACCGAGGAGAGGGGAATTCCTGAAACTCCAGCTTGTACCCTAAGGTTACCGTGGAGATTACCCATCTGTCCTGGAAGTCCTCCTGCCAGAGCTCTGAGAACTGTCGCAGTCTTCCCCCCACTCGAGTGAGCGGGGGCGCCCCCTCATGCAGAGGTCTTAGTGTTTTGCCTAGTAGGCTTCTTTCCCCAGGACTTCTTTTGTCCCTGGGGTTGACTCTTGTCTCTGGACCCCGATGGAGGCGGCCGTCGAGACTGCCTGGAGGCTGAAGCCCCCGGCGCTGGGGAAAGAGTCCGTTTGAAAAAGGGACGCTTACTCTTCTTCTTGACAGGTAAGAGAGTGCTTTTCCCACAAGAGATTCTCTTGATATAGTTACCCAAGTCCTCTCCAAACAACCTTGCACCACGAAATGGAAACACAGCCAGTAGCTTCTTACATGGTGCTTCGGCTGACCAATTTTTCAACCATAGGATTCTACGTATATGCACCAACCCCAGTGAAAGACGGGAGGTTTGCACGATAGAATCTCTAATGGCGTCAACCACAAAGCATAAGGCCGCTGGAAGGTTAGCAAACCCCTGGGCCTGCTGTTCAGGTAATACTTTGATGACCTGCTTAACATGGTCTCTTAAGTATTGACAGACTCCAATCGCTGCTACTGCAGGTTGGGCCACTGATCCTGCTAAGGAGAAAACATCCTTCAATAGGGATTCCATCCTTTTATCTACAGGATCCCTGAGCATCTGAGCATTGTCTACAGGACAAGTCAGGCTATTATTTACGGAGGAAATGGCGGCATCAATAGCCGGTATTCCCCACATTTTAATAAACTTTTCTTCCATCGGATAAAGTGTTGAAAACTTTCTCGGCGGAAAAAAACGTTTGTCTGGGTGATCCCACTCAGAATAAATAAGCTTTTCAAGTAAAGTATGAACAGGAAAAGCATGTGCTGCTTGGAAAGGTTTCAGTGACCCCAAAGCAGAAGAGGATTCTTTAGCAGTTTCAGGTATGGGCAACTTAAATGTGGAGCGGACCAATCCAGTGAGGATCTGCACTAAGACTTTCTCCTCTTGGGAAGTCGCAGAGGGTCCCTCTCCACCTGAATCCTCCGAAGAGGAATTATCCATCCCATTCCGATCCTCTGAAAGGGATTCATCTCCTTTATCCCAGAGCTCCTCTGTCTGAGGGTCTTGGGGAACAGAGGAAAGCCTAGTGCGTTTTCTTCCACTGAGTGAAGACGTAATCACGGCCATTAATCTTTCCTCTAGACCATTAATGGTTGAGGAAAAAACCTCTTGTGTAATATATACAGGGGCTGAAGTGCCAGAAGCAGGTGTAGCCCCTGACCCCGATGGCTCTCCCTGGCTAGCCGTCCCTGGCCCATCTTTAGGGGGGGAGGATGCTGCCGACAGGGGGCCCTCAGAACCTGAACGAGATCCCCTAGTGTCTCTGGTTCCTGGGGTGCTTGAACCTCTTCTACCCATAGTGCAAAGCAACAAGGTGTGAGGTATACAAATGAACACTGCCCGCTGAGCGATGTAGTCTGGCTAAAAGCCTTGCTACCCAATGCTCAGTCTGGTGTTACTCCAGTAAATGCTGCCTAGGAGAATGCCTGTGTCCCACCTTACATGCGACCGTCAGCTCTGTGTCTCTCAGAAGGCTGAGTGCACCTGTACAGAGTGCCTCTAATAGCCTGCAGCTGGCCTGAGTGGGAGTCTAAGCACCTGTGCTGACGTCCCGCCCCCTCCTCTACTGCCCCCCCCCCTCGAGTTTTGAAAAAAACGAGCGCTTCCCGCGCTGCCGACTCTCCTGGCATGCTTCCGGAGAAAGGCTGGGGATGGGGGGGGGGGGAGGCTGGTAACAAGATCTGCCTGAACGGCTATCCTGAGAGATGGTGGCCATTAGGCCGCAGAGCCCGGGTGGTATAACCACTTTCTAGACCCCTGTGGCCCCTCTCTAGCCTGGGGGGGAACATTCAAACATGAGAAATCCCCCTTTCCACCTTACCTGTTTGCAGCCTGCTTGAGACGCTGGGACATAAACAGCAATTACAACACCTGAGACAGAGTCAGCATGTGTAGGTTTGTGCTCTTGGCAGCCCCCGGTGGTCACAATAGGCATAGCATGCATTTACCTTAAAGGAGAAAAGCCACTAGAACTCAAAAATTCTGTGGAATCTCCTCTTACCTTATCCAGCCGCAGGGTGCTGTTTACACAGACCCAATCTTCACCTCTCACGGTGGGCTCCGTTTGAAAAAACCGTCAGAGACCGGGGCCCCCATCAGTAGGGGGATCCAACAGTTCTGGGACCGTAAAGCACCTCGCCAGAAATTAGGAAGTTTAAAGCCATTTTCTGATCTGCGGGGTCCAGCTCTCTAAAAAGAGAAGCATTACGGGTAAAACCTCGTTTCTTCGGACACGAGGCCCAGGTACCATTCAATTCGGCCATGAAAAGACACTTTGGATGGATCCGGTTCGCCTGGCTTGCCCCAGTATAGGATCTTAGGATATTCCCTTTGGAGCTCAGCACAGGACATCTTTACACGTTCATCACCTAAGACACTGGCATAAAAACTGAGGTAACCCTGCAAGGGGGAGGGATTATATAGGGGGTTGAACTTCCTGATAGGGTGTGCCAGTGTCCAATCACCAGTGATACCCATATAACCCATCAGTAATTACTGTGGCTCTGTGTCCCGTGATGTTCGAGAAAGAAATGTCAGTATTACATTGTATATCCCTGTATGTTGTTGTCCTGCAGATGCTTATCTAATAGTTTCTTGAAACTATCGATGCCCCCCCCCCCCTAGCTGAAACCACTGCCTGTGGAAGGGAACTCCACATCCTTGCCGCTCTTACAGTAAAGAACCCTCTATGTAGTTTAAGGTTAAACCTCTTTTCTTCTAAGTTTAATGAGTGGCCACGAGTCTTGTTAAACTCCCTTCTGCAAAAAAGTTTTATCTCTATTGTGGGGGCACCAGTATGGTATTTGTATATTGAAATCATATCCCCTCTCAAGCATCTCTTCTCCAGAGAGAATAAGTTCAGAGCTCGCAACCTTTCCTCATAACTAATATCTTCCAGACCCTTTATTAGCTTTGTTGCCCTTCTTTGTACTCACTCCATTTCCAGCACATCCTTTCTGAGGACTGGTGCCCAGAACTGGACAGCATACTCCAGGTGCGGCCGGACCAGAGTCTTGTAGAGCGGGAGAATTATCGTTTTATCTCTGAAGTTGATCCCCTTTTTAATGCATGCCAATACTCTGCTTCGTTAGCAGCAGCTTGGCATTGCATGCCATTGCTGAGCCTATCATCTACTAGGACCCCCAGGTCCTTTTCGATCCTAGATTCCCCCAGAGGTTCTCCCTCCAGTGTATGGATTGCATTCATATTTTTGCCACCCAAATGCATTATTTTACATTTTTCTACACTGAACCTCATTTGCCATGTAGTTGCCCACCCCATTAATTTGTTCAGATCTTTTTGCAAGGTTTCCACATCCTGCGGAAAATGTATTGCACTGCTTAGCTTAGTATCGTCCGCAAATACAGAGACCATAACTCCTTTCTCCAGCATTGCCCAGTTTGACTCTAAAGGTTCATACAAAAGGAACACAGGGTGCCAATTTTCAAAAATTGCCCACTGGTCCACAGCTTTAAAATTCAGTTGTGTAGGGCTGCAGAGTAAAAAACTAAAAACAAACAAAAATATGCCACAATGAGGCATATTTCTTTAAAAAGGAATATAAATTCTATAAAAATCACCATCTTGTTTCTCAAATATATACAGTGGATATAAAAAATCTACACACCCCTGTTAAAATGTCAGGTTTCTGTGATGTAAAAAAAAAAAAATGATACAAAAGATAAATCATTTCATTTCAGAACTTTGTGCACCTTTAACGTGACCTATAAACTGTACAACTCAGTTGAACAATAAACTGAAATATTTTAGGTGGAGAGACGTAAAAATACAAAAAAATAAAATAATATGGTTGCATAAGTGTGCACATCCTTAATCTAATACTTTGTTGAAGCACCTTTTGATTTTATTACAGCACTCAGTGTTTTTGGGTATGAGTCTATCAACATGGCACATCTTGATCTGGCAATATTTGCCCACTCTTCTTTGCAAAAATACTCCAAATCAGTCAGACTGTGAGGGCATCTCCTGTGCACAGCCCTCTTCAGATCACCCCATAGATTTTCAATGGGATTCAGGTCTGGGCTCTGGCTGGGCCATTCCAAAACTTGAAATTTCTTCTGGTGAAGCCATTTCTTTGTTGATTTGGATGAATGCTTTGTGTCGTTGTCATGCTAAAAGATGAAGTTCCTCTTCATGTTCAGCTTTCTAACAGAAGCCTGAGGGTTTTGTGCGAATATTGACTGGTATTTGGAACTGTTCATAATTCCCTTTACCTTGACTAAGGCCCCTGCTCCAGCTGAAGGAAAACAGCCCCAATGCATGATGCTGCCACCTCCATGCTTCACTGTGGGTATGGTGTTCTTTTGGTGATGTGTAGTTTTGTTTTTGTGCCAAACATATCTTTTGGAATTATGGCCAAATGTTAAACCTTGGTTTCATCAGACCATAACACATTTTCTCACATGCTTTTGGGAGACTTCAGAGGTGTTTTTGCAAAATGTAGCCGGGCTAGGATGTTTTTCTTCATAAGAAAAGGCTTCGTCTTGCCACTCTACCGCATTGCCCAGCCATATGAAGCACACGCACAGTACTTGCCAGATATTCCTGCAGCTCCTTTAATGTTGCTGTAGGCCTCTTAGCAGCCTCCCTGCCAAACTTTCTTCTCATTTTTTCATTTTAGAAAGACGTCCAGTTCTTGGTAATGTTACTGTTGTGCCATATTTTCTCCACTTGATGATGACTGTCTTCACTGTGTTCCATGGTATATCTAATGCCTTGGAAATTCTTTTGTACCCTTCTCCTGACTGATAACCTTAAACAATGAGATCCCTCTGATGCGTTGGAAGCTCTCTGCGGACCATGGCTTTTGCTGTAGGATTCCACTAAGAAAATGTCAGGAAAGACCTACTAGAACAGCTGAACTTTATTTGGGGTTAATCAGAGACACTTTAAATGATGGCAGATGTGTACTAACTCCTATTTAACATGCGTTTAAATGTGATTGCTTAATTTTGAACACAACTACATCCCAAGTTATAAGAGGGTGTGCACACATATGCAACCACATTATTTTATTTATTTTTTTTTTTATTTCACCCCCCTAAAAGATTTCAGTTTGTTTTTCAATTGAGTTGTACAGTTTATAGGTCACATTAAAATGTGAAAAAAGTTCTAAAATGAATTTTTTACATCACAGAAACCTGACATTTTAATAGGGGTGTGTAGACATTTTATATTGACTGTAGGTCAGATAAATTAAGTTTCCATAATGATAATCAACCTACAGTATTCATTACTATTTGACCACCTCTTCAGAATAAAATGTGGCCTTTAGTTAACTTCAATTTAAAATGCATATGTTTTATCCCTCTTTTTTTCTAATTTACACCACACAATTTAGGGAAATAAACTACAAAGGGTATTTTTTTTAATCATGGAGATAGAATGAGTAAAAATGCCCACTAGTGACAGCCTGGTTGCAGCTCGTCATGGACGCACCCCTTCTGGTGTATCAATGACAGGACTGTGTGTTTATACAGTTTGAAATGTCTAAACATAACAAATTAACCCATAAACATCACCAGCAGACTCCAAGTATACATATATATGTTTTTCACATTTACTTATTTCATTTAGTTGATTAGGTACATAAACTATTTTATAAACAGTAGTCCCAAATAAGAAGTACGCTTAATACAGTGTTGGCCAGCACTACAGAGGAAAAAGATTTGGGGGTACTTATTTCAGATAATGCAATGAGCAGTGTGACTAGGCAGTGGGGAAAGCGAACAGAATTTTAAGATGCATCACTAGAGATCTCCAGCAGGAAGGAGGTGGTTCTGATTCCCCTATATCGATCTTTAGCGATACCTCATTTAGAATACTGTGTGTTCAGTTCTGGAGAAAACACTTATAAAAAGATATTGATCAGATAGAACGAGTCCAGAGACGGGTAACAAAAATGTTAAAAGGTCTAGGGGGCAAAAAAATATTGAGAGGGACTTAATATGTACAGTCTTGAAGGAAAGAAGAGAAAGGCGAGACATGATTAAAACCTTTAAATACACCAAGGGGGTAAATAAGGTTCAGGGAGGCAGTTTTTTCAATATGAAACCAATAACTATTTTATTGGGATTTTATGTGATAGACCATCACAAAGTGGCACATAATTGTGAAGTGGAAGTAAAATTATGAATGATTTTCACATTTCTTTACAAATAAATATGTGAAAAATGTGGTGCGCATTTGTACTCCGCCCCCGAGTCAATACTTTGTAGAATCACCTTTCACTGCAATTACAGCTGCAAGTTTTTTTGGGTATGTCTCTACCAGCTCTGCACATCTAGAGAGTGACATTTTTGCCCATTGTTCTTTGCAAAATAGCTCAAGATCTTTCAGATTGGATAGAGAGTGTCTGTGAACACCAATTTTCAAGTCTTGCCACAGATTCTCAATTGGATTTAGGTCTGGACTTTGACTGGGCCATTCTAACAAATGAATATGCTTTGATCTAAACCATTTCATTGTAGCTCTGGCTGTATCTTTAGGGCCGTTGTCCTGCTGGAAGGTGAACCTCCGCCCCATTCTCAAGTCTTTTGCAGACTAACAGGTTTTCTTCCAAGGTTGCCCTGTATTTGGCTCCATCCATCTCCCCATCAACTCTGACTAGCTTCCTTTGCCTGCTGAAGAAAGGCATCTCCACAACACAATGCTGCCACCACCATGTTTCACGGTGGGGATAGTGTGTTCAGGATGATGTGCAGTATTAGTTTTTTGCCACACATAGCGTTTTACTTTTACGTCAAAAAGTTAAATTTTGGTCTCATCTGACCAGAGCACCTTCTTCCGCATGTTTGCTGTGTCCCCCACATGGCTTTTCACAAACTGCAAATGGGACTTATTATGTCTTTCTTCCAACAATGGCTTTCTTCTAGTCAATCTTCCATAAAGGCCAGATTTGTAGAGTGCACGACTAATAGTTGTCCTGTGGACAGATTCTCCCACCTGAGCTGTGGATCTCTGAAGCCCCTCCAGAGTTACCATGGGCCTCTTGGCTGCTTCTCTGATTAATGTTCTCCTTGCCCGGCCTGTCAGTTTAGGTGGACGATCAGCTCTTGGTAGGTTTGCAGTTGTGCCATACTCTTTCCATTTTTGGATGGATTAAAACAGTGCTCCATGAGATGTTCAAAGCTTGGGATTTTTTTTTATAACCCAACCGTGCTTTTGTGTAGCAGCTCGGACCCCTTTTACCGTGTAGGGAATCACTGGCTGAAAAAAATTCTCTCAATTGTGGCTACAGCAGCCATTAAGACCGAGATATCAGCACCATTTTCCAAGGATGTGTATACAGACGTGTAACAATCAGGAAGTGGTTAAATATTACAAGTTAGCACAGCATGATATTTTTATTACTGCAACTTTCATATTCAATGACAGCTGTAATCGATCTCAAGTAATCAGAACAATCAAGGTGTGTGCACAGCTATGACTGCTGCATCTTGACAACAACATGTCTCAGGGTTAGGTGTTCTAATAATACTTGTGCATATTGCCTGACTGCAATCAGCTGGAGAATAAAAAAACTTAAATCTGATGGCTACTGTAGGCTGTCACACAGTGATCATTTCAGACACTTCACAAAATGTGAACTGTTGGACTTTACCAAAAAATATGTTCTAGCTGCTGAATAGAAAAATGAAATTTGATAGCTACTGTGGGCTGTTACACAGTGTACATTTCAGACACCTCAGAATGCAAAAAACTAGAAAATGAAGTGAATGGAACATTACCGACTAAGTAGTTCTATGCATGTTTTTATATTTATTAAGGTTAGAAGTACTTTTTATCTTAATGGTTAAATGAAATAGTTTATTAAAGAATATATGCGTATATTGTGCATTCTGTTTTCCCACCAGCAGCTGTAGCAACACCTCATACTTCATGAGAAATGCACATATGTTTGAGTTTTTGCTGACAGAAGACAGAAAACAAAAGCCCATATATGTGTGTTAAAAAAAAAAAACACACACTTCTATCAGTGTTGGGAATAATAAGAAAATACCCGTTTTACACTACTGTTCACAAAAAATAAATAAATAGAAAAATAAACATAACAACCTGGAATTATCAATCTGTTTCCCTACAAAAAAGTAAAGATACAACAAATACCTTACTGTCAACTTTTAGGATAAACCTTCCCAGTCCTCGAATGGGTCCAGGTGCCAATGCTTCTTGTCGTTCTTTCAAAAAGTTTTCTATTCTATTCCACCAAAATCCTAAATGATCCACCAAAAAGTCTACAACTCCAAAATGTATCACCAGCTTTTTAATTGCAAAAACTAAAAAAAAAAAGGGGGGATTTAGTAAAAATCTTTAATAGCTGAAAATAAAGTACAGTATAATTTCTTACATTTGCACTGGAAAAAATACAATCAAAGTGACAGGAACAAATATGTGATACATCTAAGTATATGGTACTTTAGTCAAAGGGATATATTTATAAAATATTTGCATAGCAAATGGGGCAAAAATAAAAATGCTATTTGAATATTAGAACATATTCCATTGTAAAAAAAAAAAAATAAATAAAATGACTGCATTTGCCACTAGATGGTACTAATTATAGGAATTTCCTATGCTACTTAGTGCCATCTAGTGGGATTTTTCTGCATGCATCACACTAGCAAAGCTATGTATCTTGTGGCTTTTCCAAGTCTCTCAGCTGCTGTTCGGGCACAATTCATGACCTAATACCTTTTGGCTTCAGCTCTACTGGCTGAACAACTCAGGCTTTTCAGAATTCTTCGTAGTATGTCATTTTGCTCCTATATTTGCATAAGAATTAGGGGTTTGAATTATATTTGCATAAGGAACAGAGACCACCACTGCACAGATCAATGTGGCACCTCCTAGTCTTGGCTTCTTCTGCCTCATTTGTTGGCAGCTACATTTTTTAAACAAGTAAGAGTGGCAAGAGCAAGGAGAGAAAAAAAGGATTGGGTGGGGATAGGACTGCCCAATTACAGGGCCTCTTTCTGGCAAAGATCTAAATAAAATAGTTCTTACAGACAACATTCTGTGATGGAATGATTACACCATTTCCCCCAGATTGCATGACACCTTCATCACTTCCCAGTAATGCCAAAGGACAGATTAGGCAAGATGGCATATGGATAATATAAAATACATATATTACAAAAGTAATACATATTTTGCAAGTATGCATGCACATTTTTTTACTTACAACTTCAGATTGTTTATCTTAACAAAGATACCCAATTCTGCTTAACCACTTGCTTACTGGGCACTTAAACCCCCCTCCTGCCCAGACCAATTTTGAGCTTTCAGCGCTGTTGCACTTTGAATGACAATTGCGCGGTCATACAACACTGTACCCAAATGAAATTTTTATCATTTTTTTCCCACAAATAGAGCTTTCGTTTGGTGGTATTTAATCACAGCTGGGGTTTTTATTTTTTGCTAAACAAAAAAAGATGGAAATTTTTGAAAAAAAAAAAATCATGTTTAATAGTTTGTTATAAAATTTTGCAAACAGGTAATTTTTCTCCTTCATTGATATGCACTGATGAGGCGGCACTGGTGGGCACTGATGGGCACGGATAGGCACAGATAAGGCGGCACTGATAGGCACAGTTTAGGCGGCACTGATGGGGACAGATAAGGCGGCACTGATGGCCACGGATGGGCGGCACGGATGGGCGGCACGGATAGGTGGCATGGATAGGTGGCACGGATAGGTGGAACGGATGGGGGGCACTGATGGGCGGCACTGATGGGGGGAACTGATGGGTGGCACTGATGGGCAGCACTGATGGGCACTTATGGGCACTGGTAGGTGACACTGATGGGCACTGATAGGTTGCACTGATGTGGGTGCTGATGGGTGGCACTGATGTGGGTGCTGATGGGTGGCACTGATGGGTGGCACTGTGGGCACTGATGGATGGCACTGTGGGCACTGATGGGTGGCACTGTGGGCACTGATGGGTGGCGCTGATTGATGGCACTGTGGGCACTGATGGGTGACTCTGGTGGGCACTGGTAGGCAGCACTGCTGCCTATTGCTTTGTGTTATAAGATCGCCGTGATCGGGACTAATGTCCCGATCACGGCCGCCGGTGATCGGGTTTTTTTTTTCCTCCTCACGCTGTCAGTGCGAGGAGGAAAAATAGCCGATTACCGGCTCTGTTTACATCACATGATCAGCTGTCATTGGCTGACAGCTGATCATGTGGTAAGGGGTCGGGACCAACCCCTTACTCTGATCTGTGATCAGGCGAGTCTCATAGACTCGCTGATCACCGAGCCCGCCGCGCACGCCCTGCAGGGGGGGCGCAGGCCGCTCGTGCACGGGACGACGTCAATAGACGTAGTCCCGGCAATTTAGATCCGCGCTGTTGCCGTCATTTGGTAATGGCCCGGATCTGAAGCGGTTAAAGTGTTTGTAAAAGGTAATGTTTTTTATTAAAATAACAAACATGTCATACTTGCCTCCTCTGTGCAATGGTTTTGCACAGAGCAGCCCAGATCCTCCTCTTCTGCGGATCCCGCCAGTGCTCCTGGCTCCTCCCCCCTTCTGAGTGCCCCCATAGAAAGCCGCTTGCTATGGTGGCACTCATGCAGGCTCAAGCCCAAGCTGGGCTCTGTGTCCATTGATATACAAAGCACGGCTCAGCCCTGGCCACCGCTCTCTCCTCACAGGCTGTGATTGACAGCAGCAGGAGCCAATGGCTTCCACTGCTGCCTTAATGCCCAGTAGGGAGGCCGAGAGGAAAGAGCTGTTGTTCTCAGGCACAGCGCTGGATCAAGATCAGGCTCAGGTAAGTGTTTAGGGGGGTTAGGGGGAACTGAACAAAGGCAATTTCTTGCCTTAATGCAGAGAACGCATTAAGGTAAAAAAAAACATCTGCCTTTACAACCACTTTAAGGGCCGTTTCACACCTAAACCACACAGCAATGCGTTCCTGTGCAATTCCTGCGTGTTCCCATGCGGTGCAATTTTGCAGCCCATTCATTTGACAATCCTCGATTTTATCAGAATATTCCTGCAAAAAAAAGCGTCACCAGATTTGTCACTGGACTGTGGATTGCTGGATTATCTGCCTGTCAACATTTTGTCTGTTTATCTAACTGGCTGTGGGTGTGTGTCTGGAGGAGGAAGGAAGAATATGTCTCCTCTTTATGACAGTGCACACTATTGCCTTTTTATTAACCATGTATTGTCATGATCACCCATTTGTTGCCCGTGAATTCTATAAACTGCAGTATAAAAGTTACATGTAGAATAAAAAAACCCTGCTAGGCAGTCATGGCATTGGAATCTGGGGTACTCCCCAGCAGATGCAATGCCTTAGTCTAGTAAAGACAAATTAAGGAAAGAAGGGGGAGATTGTGCTAGAGGTGGTTTTGGCATGGGGGATGGTGGTGGATTTTTGCTTAGGAGGCACTCTGTGCATTACTTAATAGGATAAGTACACCTTTTGTAACAGGTTACACCCATATTCAGGATGTAACCATGCAACATGTGTTGAGCAAATCAGACCCAGCACCCCCTGATTTCCTGATAGGACAGCTAGCGGGGATCTTCTCCTCTTCCCCTCCCAAGCTGTCACAATTAAAAATAATAACGTGGTTCGAGTGGCGCTCCACCCACAAGGCCATGTCACTCACAGTGCTCTGTGAATGCAAAACGACAAGGTTTGGCAGTCTTTGCGGCTATTGGCTTGTCGTTTTTAATGAACCACCACAGTGTTGAGGAGCGCTGTGGTAGTTCATTCTCTCTTCCTGTCTGGATGTATGGGCACACAGATGCACTGACTGATCTGCAGGAGAACTGCATGGCACCAGCGATCTGCTGATCGCTGGAGCAATGCATTACAGGCTCCAGAAATTAATAATAAATGCACATTTTTTACCTTCCATACCCCTATGCAACTTCAAATACTGGAACTTGTAATTCCAGATCTTCCTGCCAAGCCATAGAAGTCCACTGGCATATCTACGATTAAAGATCTATATAGGAAATACACCCTCAAAAGCTTTGGAGAAATCGCCATCAATTTAGCTTACCAAATACTGAATATTTAAATTATGCCCAAACTGGACACCTCCTGCATACGATTCCTGAGCAACAAATGTCTGTTCCCACTGCGGTATGACAGTTCTATACCTCCCCCACACAAAGCCAGAGAGGAACCTTTTATAACATTCTTCATGACAAAGCATACTTCACTAAAAATGTTGCAATGGGTCCCGGCGATGTATGAGTTAGAAGTGAGAGAACATTCAGGTCCAGCTGCCCGACAAATCTGCAGCGCTAAGCCGCGCCACAGCTCCGGTCCCAGAGCGGACTACATTCCCCTGCTCTCAGGAGCTGAATGGACCGTTTCCTGGAGCGCATTGTTCCCCACTCTTTACAAACTTCCTGGCGGGAGGACAGACCAGGAGGCTAACAAACAGCCAAGATGACCGCAGCTATACACTCCGAGGGCGATGCAGACCCGTCCCCCACATCCTCCAGGGCAGCCAGCGGAGGACACAGATCCAGCTCACACTCAGATCGCCCAGGCTGTGGCTCATCTGCTCTCCCCTATGATAGCTGCAGCAGTGGACAAAGCTGTCCAGCAGGGCATGGAGCAGCTGAGGCAGGATCTCTGCAGCCAGACACACAGGCTCCAGGAAGCTAAGAAGCAGATGTTAATGGTGGAAGAACTACACCAGGTGTAATCAACTGGAGGTACCTCAATTTTTGATTGAAGGTGGATGACCTCGAGAACAGGTCCCGCAGGAACCTGCGCATTATAGTCTCCCTGAGTCTTACAAGTCACCTTCAGTAATGGAGCTATGCCGTCACCGCATCCCTTCGGCTCTGGGGCTCCGCTACCCCTGTGTGGTGGAGTGTGCACACCGCATGGATCCCCCACACGACCAGCAATGCAAGCCAAGGCCAGTTATAGTGCGCTACTTAAACTATGCTGATAAGCATGCCCTACTGCAGCATTATCGCAAAGCCAGGGGGCTGTGTGTGGATAACCACAAGTTATTAATGATTGCCGATTATTCGGTGGAAGTTTCCAAACAACGAAAATCCTTCGCTCCAGTCTGCTCTCTCCTACACCAGCACAATTTAAAATTTTAATTGTTATATCCGGCCACCCTGCGCCTTCAATCTTCCCAAGGTGATCAGCTTTCCTTCACATCCCCTATGGAAGTGCACAAATACGTAGATTCTATGCTGGGGGAGGATCCGGCCTACTTGAATTTCATGGATGATACACCATCTCCTACCTCCCATGGAGTCCCTAATGCAACCGAGCACCAGACCAGCCCAACTAAATATCCATCCAAGCTTGGGCATTACACCTCTAGCTCTGCCCGCTCAGGAATCCACTGACTGTTACAGGACTGACACTTCTGGCCTCCAGTGGAGTATGCTAGCCATTGATTTGGCATTCTGATAAGTAACATTGTACAGGTTTTCTTCTCTCCACAGGCCTCCTGGCTGGAGAGCCCTGTATTATATTATGCATGACTTGTTGTCATTCTTGTCAGCAGTGGCTAGCTTCCCTGCCAAGATTCAGATGGGGTTTCTGCCTTTATGCCGGTGAATCATGGTTTATTCATATGCACCTGTCTAATTGACATCTGCATAATTAATTTCTCTTTCCTCTTTGTAGCATGTTTTAAACCCTGTTATTACACAATACTTATACCACACACCTCTTTTTGTTTAGGGGCTGACTCTGGCTCTTTGTCGATCCTTTTGGACTCCGTTGCCTGATAGCGTCCCCTCCCTTGGCAGAGTTGTTTTTTTCCTCTCCCTTACCTTTTTTGGAAACTGCATTCTGGTGAACTACACGCCAATGTCTGGCTAGAGGATACTATATATGTTTCCCTATTCACCTTGGAGAGCCTTTTCCCAATGACCCATGCGAGGGGGCCACCAGAGACACAGACCCTATTTTAAGTGAATTCTGTGTACCCTGATTTGCCTAAGTTGGTCATTTTGTAAGTACTACCAGATTCAAACTTGCCTGTCCTCTCTATCCCCTGTGCTGTTTCTCTCTATTGTTGCTTATACATTCTTAATTCCTAACAGCATATATAAATACATATACACATGACTGTCTGATTTGATGATTTTTTTTTTTCTCTGCCATTGTGCTATTGGATAATACAGCTTGCTTCAAACCTTCCCTGAAGAAGGAATTTAACAATTCAAACATATTCCGAAACATGTTGGGATTTCTGAATTCATGTACATTGATTGGCCTCCAACTATGAGACCAACTTCATGATTCAAAACTTAGCTGTAGTTTGTTGTACCATGACCTTCAGCTTGTGATTTTAGTATTACTAATATGTAATTGTATGTTTGTAAACCAACACATTTTGTAATACTTTTTTACACACATTTCATACTCTTATCTGGTCTTATCCCTTGCCCATAAAATCCCTGGGGCATTCTCTTTGTTTTTTTTCTCTAATCCACTATCTCAGGGTATTCAAGGGCAGATATAGCCCTTCTCCAAGAGACCCATTTGACTGAAACGGTTTTTTATCGCCTTAAGAAACTCTGGGTGGGTGAGATCTTTGGTTCCCCAGCGGTAGGATGTAGAGCGGGAGTCATTATCCTTTTTCACACTGTAGAATATTGTAATACTCTATCCACTCGGTAGACAGAGACCAGGAGGGACGCAAATTGACAATCCATTTAACCATTTTGTTCGAAGAAATGGCTCTTACCAACGTATACGCGGTCAACTCACCGGGTAATGCCTTTTTCCGGGACCTCTCATCGTGGGTGCGTTCACCCAAACTTTTGCATATACTCGGCGGTGACTTCAATACTGTCATGAATGTAGAGGAAGATAAATCTTCTCCGTGCCTGACACGCAGATCAACTCTCCCCTCTAAACAGAAGGCCACTACACTGCTAGCAAACATCATATCACTCCTACACATGGCTGATGTGTGGTGCTTATCCCATCCCACCGATAGAGATTTCACTTTTTATTCACAACCACATGACACCCTATCGAGAATTGATTATTACTTCTGCTCACCCACAATGCTACCAGCGATACAGGATTCAGAGATCTCTGCAATAGCCATCTCAGACCAAAGTCCCATTGTAATCACCTTAGATGATTTTCAGCCACGCGGCATGCCTTCCCCATGGCAGTTTCCGTCATATCTAGCAGATAATAAGCATGTAATATGATGCCTGGAACGATTATGTTCTTATTAATGGTGAGCACACCTCTGACCCTAACTTTTTGGGAGACGGGTAAGGCTGTCCTGCGAGGCAAAATCATCTCCTACACAACGTGATTCAAAAAGAATTCATTGGAACAATATTGTCAGGCGAGCGATGCCCTCCGAAAAGCCCAAGCAGACTTAAGCTTACATCAGTCCTCTCGCACTAGACAGGCTTGGTTAGCTGCTAAATGCCGCTTCAACCTATGGGCAGAGGAAAGGGTTAAAGCTGCCTATTGTTCTCTGCAGTTTCACAAATTTGGCAACAAGGCCAGTAAGCTGCTTGCCAATCTCTGTCGAGGGCCCTACACACCCAGACATATCATGGCACTGAAAGACGCTAATGGGACCCTTACCACTTCTCAACCAGAAATAACCTCTCGCCTGACCGAATTTTACCAACAACTGTATTCTGAGGATCCCAAAGATTTAGACAAGGCTGAATCACTTATCGCCTCCCTAAAGCTACCTGCATTATCTGACTCCCAGCAGGAAATGCTAAATGCCTCTATCTCGATAGACGAAATCCTTTCTACCATTAAACAGCTAACGAATAACAAAGCGCCCGGTCCCGATGGATAGTCTGCAGAATTCTACAAAATTACCCAAAACTATGTACCCCACACTCTGATGTGTGTTTTTAATGGAATTTGGGATGGGGGTCCCTATCTTACTACAGGCTCAATGGCATTTATGAAATTCCTAGCAAAGAAGGGAAAGGATCCAACTCTCCTGAACTTCTATCTCCCAATATCTCTCATAAATAGACGCCAAAATCTTATCTAAAATTGTTGCTTCCCGACTGGCTAGTATCATTCCTCTCCTCTTAAATCCAGCGCAAGCGGGGTTTGTTACAGGCATATCAGCTTTTCTCCATATTCGCAAGGTCATTCTCGCCCTAGAACACGCCAGACTACACCCAGACGACGACACAGCCATTCTATCACTCGACGTGGAAAAAGCCTTTGATAATATACATTTCCAATAGTTATTTTTGGTATCGAGAACATATGGGTTCCTGGGCCCAGTGGTGAAAATCAATGTACTCTGCACCCACTGCATGTCTAGTTACATCAGGATCTATTTCAGCTCCCATACATCTGACAAAGGGAACGCGTCAAGGGTGTCCCCTATCCCCATTGCTCTTTAACCTGGCCATAGAGATAGGTGACACTAACTTAAGCGCAGCTCTGCTCGCCGATGACATTCTCATTTTTTCATTGGCAGTATCCTCTGACCAGGATCTTTTTTCCACTTTTAGGCAATGCTCGGGCTTACATATTAACTTTACCAAAAGCGAGGTACTTCCACTGAATCCTAAGCGCTCTCAAAATTTGGGCCCCTCCTCACAACTACATATAGCTACGCATTACATCACCTATTTAGGTATTAAAATAATACTTGACCCATCATCTATCGCCTTAATTACTGCCCGATTTTTGAAAAAATTACCCGTGACTTGGAAGTGTGGATGTCTCTTCCCATTTCGTTTTTTGGAAGATGCCACCTCTAAAAAATGGTCTCTTTTGCTAAGTTGCTCTACCCTATGCAAACATTGCCATTACTGCTCAAACAAAGATATCCAAAACCTCACCAAGGCCCTATCAGCTTTTTTATGGGGATTTAAACTGCCTCATATTGCTAGTTATAAATTGCATCTTCCGAAACACGAAGGGGGGTAGGGCTACCGAATCTTTGCTTGTACAATTTATCTTGTCTTCTAAGACAGGGCATAGACTGTTGCTACATAGGTCCTCTTACTCCAATTACACCCTAGAGCAGGCATATGCAATTAGCGGACCTCCAGCTGTTGCAGAACTACAAGTCCCATGAGGCATAGCAAGACTCTGACAGCCACAAGCTTGACACCCAGAGGCAGAGGCATGATGGCACTTGTAGTTTTGCAACAGCTGGAGGTCCGCTAATTGCATACCCCTGCCTTAGAGACAACATGGGTAACCCCCCTCAATTTATCTGCAGTGCTCCACTCTCCACTAAAGGCTCTATCCTCTCACTTGAGGAATAACTCTCCGTTTCGGGACACTGTGATAGCATGGCGGGAGGTATACAGGCTTATAGGCACCCCCTCAACTATTTCTAACCACTTACCTATACAAGGTAATCCTATGTTCCCCCCTGGATTGGACAATGAAGCCTTTCTTCTATGGACATCTCAGGGTTTCACACAAGCTGCTTCCATTCTCTGCCCTGGCACTCGTAACCTCCGATCCTTTCACAGGATATCCCAGAAATACTATTTACCCCCTCATCATCTCTTCCACTACTACCAACTGGGGGATTTCATCAAAACTCAACAGGGCACAGAGAGGTCTACTCTGGCACATCCAGTTGACAGAGCGTTACAACAAAAAAACGACTCCATATCATCACTGTATTCCCAGCTGCTGCAACATATCACCACCTCAAAGGGTCCATCCCTACTCAAAGGCTGGTCTAAGGATATCCCGGAATTGGATAACAGTGCAATCCTTCTAGATGGATACAAGTCAATCTATAAAGTCACTGTTAATGAACAATGGTGAGAAACACAATTCAAGCTCATACACAGGGCATTCATCCCTGCCCTGATGGACCCGTCCAATCCCCTGCTAGCTGCTTGTCCCTGGTGTGGGGCTAGTAGACCGACCCTTCTCCATCGATTCAGGTTATGCAATGCGATTCAGGACTTTTGGGATCAAATTACTCACTACATCTTTGGAATCACCAACCTGAGATTACCCAAGGATCCCATACTCTGCCTACTCAGCTACTCATCGCCTCCTGATAATGCCTCTCTGACTAGGAATAAAATGCTGTCCTTGACCCCATGGATACATCTCTGTCTTCTAACGGCCAGGAGGACCATACTCCAGACCTGGACATCTCCACAGGGAACATCACTTGCTAAGGTTAAGAAGGAATTGAAAACGCTTCTATATCTGGAAAAAATGGATGCCATACTACAGAACTTGGAACCCACCAAACGCTTTTTCACCCGTTGGAAAACCTTTATTGAACATTCCTTCTTCTTGTCTGAAATTCAACATCTCATGACCACCTTTCAGTTTTCAGCCTGGTATGGCAAGGCAAACCTCAACAATACCCTGGGCAAACTCAAACTACCAGACCCTTTTCTTACCCTTGGCAATGATCCACCACACCCTGGTGAGGTGTTGACCACACCCATCCTTTGAAAGATGCCCATTCACTATGTGATTAATTCTGAGCCATATACTCTCCTATTCGCTCACTTGACTATGAGAAACCTCCCTAGGCCAACTATCAGTTTATGTTTTTTTTTCGTTTAGTATAGTTTAGTCAATTACCACTGTTTTGAATCCGCTATGTTACTGTGCATCTCTCTTTCTCTCTCTTACTGTGATGCGGTAGGAGATAGAAACGCCCTTACCATTCATGCTTCTCAGTTCTTATTCTAGATATGTGTCTACTGCTGCTTTTGCGGGATACACATGATCCTATTGTTCAACCGTTATATATTATACTTGTTCTTCTGTTTTTACATTTTGATATACAACACCTGCTTACCAGTTCAGTACCTGTATATCTGCTTTGTATACACTATCTTTCTGTGTTTTCTATGATAGTATTCATGTACCATGCAAACTCTGAAGGAAAATATTTACAAAAAAAAAAAAAAATCTTGCAATCATCCAATGAGAACAAGACCTCTGAGCTTCATTCCCAGGCTTGCAATGGCTCACAGCTCTATTTTTTGTTTATAGAGACACCAGCTGTTTTGAGCACTGGGAACCAACTCAAAAAAAAAAAAAAAGGTACCCAACTATGGTATCTAACCTCATATCAACTTTCCTAATTTCTACCATTCACAGTATCCTACATTTTGAATAGGATGTGGCTCCATAGATAAATTGAGACATACCGTGCCTTGAAAAAGTATTTAAACCTCTTGAAATTTTTCACATTTTGTCATGTTACAACCAAAAACGTAAATGTATTTTTTTCGAATTTTATGTGATAAACCAACACAAAGTGGCACATAATGGTGAAGTGGAAGGAAAACGATAAAATGGTTTTCAAAATTTTTCACAAATAAATATCTGAAAAGTGTGGCGTGCGCATTTGTATTCAGCACCTGAGTCAATACTTTGTAGAATCACCTATCGCTGCAATTACCACTGCAAGTCTTTTTGGGTATGTCTCTACAAGCTTTGCACATCTAGAGTGACATTTTTGCCCATCATTCTTTGCAAAATAGCTCAAGCTTTGTCAGATTGTATGGAGAGTGCCTGTGAACAGCAATTTTTAGTCTTGCCACAGATTCTCAATTGGATTTAAAGTGGATGTAAACCAGAATTTTTTTTTTTTTTTAATTAAGGCTTGCACCTTGTACAGTATAGGATTTCATGTCATCCGTGCCCAGTCTTGCCACAAAGAGTTAATCCAGCTCTGAGCAGTTCTCTTATCTTTTTTCAGTGAGATAAAAACTGACACACAGAGAAATTTGAGTCAGTTTCTGCCCTTTGCTGTGATTGACAGGCGATTTACATATCTCATGCATGAGCCCGAGAGAGACACATTCTGTATACTTCAGATCCCCTCCTCCTTTCCTCTCTAGCTCTCCCAGGATTGGCTGCTCCACACCTTAGCATGATTGGGGATGCTAAAGTCATGTGGGTTTTGAGTTTTCTGGGTTTTGACTGGATGTTAGTGATCATAGCAGAAGTTCAGTGTAAGAAATACACAGGAGAAAATGCATGTTGACAAGGGGAGTGTAGAGGTGGGTGGTGAGTCTACTGACATCACGACTCCACCCACCGAGCTCCAGACAACAGACCCACCCACAGAATCTGCAGTTGTTTTCGGGACTCATGACAAACAGAGGGGAGACATTTGACAGGTAATATACATGCAGGAGGCATGTATATCCTTATAGATAACCACTATGGCAGAAGTTTAGAAAGGATGACAGTGGGTTTATATCCACTAAGTCTGGACTTTGACTGGGCCGTTCTAACACATGAATATGCTTTGATCTAAACCATTACATTGTAGCTCTGGCTGTAGGTTTAGGGTCGTTGTCCTGCTGGAAGGTGAACCTCCTTTCCAGCCTCAAGTCTTTTGCAGATTAACAGGTTTTCTTCTTAGGTTGCTCTGTATTTGGCTCCATCCATCTTCCCATCAACTCCAACCAGCTTCCCTGTCCCTGCTGAAGTAAACCATCCCCACAACATGATGCTGCCAACACCATGTTTCACAGTGGGGATAGTGTGTTCAGGGTGATGTGCAGTGTTAGTTTTCCACCACACAGCTTTCTGCTTTTAGACCAAAAAGTAAAATTTTGGCCCCATCTGACCAGAGCACTTTCTTCCACATGGCTTCTCGCAAACTGCAAACGGGACTTCTTATGGCTTTCTTTTTGCCACTCTTCCCATAAAGGCCAGATTTGCGGAGTGCACGACTTATAGTTGTCCTATGGTCAGATTCTCCCACCTGAGTTATGGATCTTTGCAGCTCCTCCAGAGTTACCATGGCCTCTTGGCTGCTTCTCTGATTAATGCTCTCCTGCCCAGCCTGTCAGTTTAGGTGGACAGCCATGACTTGGTAATTTTTGCAGTTGTGCCATACTCTTTCCATTTTCGGATGATGTATTGAACAGTGTTACGGATGATGTATTGAACAGTGTTCTGTGAGATGTTCAAAGCTTGGGATATTTTTAAAACCTAATCCTGCTTTAAACTCTTCCACAACTTTATCCCTGCCCTGTCTGGTGTGTGCCTTGGCCTTCATGATGCTGTTTGTTCACTAAAATTCTCTAAGAAACCTCTGAGGGCTTCACAGAACAGCTGCATTTATAGTGAGATTAAATTACACACAGGTGGGCTCTATTTACTAATAAGGTGACTTATGAGGGCAATTGGTTCCAGGAGATTTTAAATTAGGGGTACCAGAGTAAAAGGGGGCTGAATACAAATGCATGCCACACTTTTCAGATATTTATTTGTAAAAAATGTTGAAAACCATTTATCATTTTCCTTCCACTTTACAATTATGTGCCACTTTGTAAACTCCCAATAAAATACATTTATGTTTTTGGTTGTAATATGACAAAATATGGAAAATGTCAAGGGGTATAAATACTTTTTAAAGGCACTGTATATATTCTGTCATTGTAAAAACATCAGCAGCTTCTGGAGAAAAATATTTCTAATTATCTCCAAAGTCACAGACATACTGACTCCTTCCCAACCAGTTTTGGCAATTCTAAACTCTGGAATAGAGGATTTCCCAACTAAATTCTGTACAGTCGTCACCCGTATTTTACTAGTAGCCAGAACCACTATCACCAGACACTGGAAACCAACCTCTCTCCTAAATCCTCTGAAATTGCTGAAATGCTCAAAACCCACTATATAATTATAAAAAATGTTAGCTATCAGACACACCCTTTCATAAACTCATGGAAAACTTTGGGCTTAGTGGGCTAATTATACACTATATTATGATCCATACGTGTTGTATTCTCTTGTTTAATTACTCTTATCACCCTAATTGCATTACCTGTAACTATCACCTTGTATTTCTACGCCTTCAGGCATTGTTTGTATTTTGTTATATGTAAAACTAAATTAAAATTTAGTGACAAAAAAAAAAAAGGACACTACTTTTAATTTTCCCCATTACAGTGCTTAGTGACCAAATATCATTTTGGCTGGATATACAGTAGATTACCAAAAGTATTGGGACACCTGCCTTTACATGCACATGAACGTTAATGGCATCTTAATCTGTCAGGTTCAATATTGAGCTGGCCCACCCTTTGCAGCTATAACAGCTTCAACTCTTCTGGGAAGTCTCTCCACAAGGTTTAGGAGTGTGTCTATGGGAAGGTTTGGCCATTCTTCCAGAAGCACATTTGTGAGGTCAGGCACTGATGTGAATGAAAAGGCCTGGCGTGCAGTCTCCCAAAGGTGTTCTATCGGGTTAAGGTCAGGACTCTGTGCAGGCCAGTCAAGTTCCTCCACCCCAAACTCGCTCACTCATGTCTTTATGGACCTTGTTTGTGCACTAGTCTAAATCATTTGGCGGAGGGGGGATTACGGTGTGGGGTTTTTTTGGCTTGGCCCCTTCAGTTCCAGTGAAGGGACCTCTTAAGACGTCAGCATACCAAGACATTTTGGACAATTTCATGCTCCCAACTATGTGGGAACAATTTGGGGATGGCCCCTTCCTGTTCCAACATGACTGCACACCAGTGCAAAAAGCAAGGTCCATAAAGACATCGATGAGTGAGTTTGGGGTTGAGGAACTTGACTGGCCTGCACAAAGTCATGACCTCAACCTGATAGAACATCTTTGGGATGAATTAGAGCGGAGACTGCGAGCCAGTCCTTCTCTTCACATCAGTCACTTACCTCACGAATGTGCTTTTGGAAGAATGGTCAAACATTACTATAGACACTTTCCTAAACCTGGTGGACAGCATTCTCAGAAACGGTGAAGCTGTTATAGCTGCAAAGGGTGGGCCAACTCAATATTGAACCCTACGGACTAAGACTAGGATGCCATTAAAGTTCATGTGCCCCAATACTTTTGGTAATATAGTTACATAGTAGGTGAGGTTGAAAAAAAAGACACAAGTCCATCAAATCCAACCTATGTGTATGATTATATGTCAGTATTACATTGTATATCCCTGTATGTTGTGGTCGTTCAGGAGCTTATCTAATAGTTTTTTGAAACTATCGATGCTCCCCGCTGAGACCACCACCTGTGGAAGGGAATTCCACATCCTTGCCGCTCTTACAGTAAAGAACCCTCTACATAGTTTAAGGTTAAACCTCTTTTCTTCTAATTTTAATGAGTGGCCACGTGTCTTGTTAAACTCCCTTCCGCAAAAAAGTTTTATCCCTATTCTGGGGACAACAGTATGGTATTTGTAAATTTAAATCACATCCACTCTCAAGCGTCTCTTCTCCAAAGAGAATACGTTCAGTGCTCGCAACCTTTCCTCATAACTAATATCCTCCAGACCCTTTGTTAGCTTTGTTGGCCTTCTTTGCACTCGCTCCATTTCCAGTACATCCTTCCTGAGGACTGGTGCCCAGAACTTGACAGCATACTCCAGGTGAGGCCGGACCAGAGTCTTGTAGAGCGGGAGAATTATCATTTTATCTCTGGAGTTGATCCCCTTTTTAATGTATGCCAATATTCTGTTTGCTTTGTTAGCAGCAGCTTGGCATTACATGTCATTGCTGAGCCTATCATCTACTAGGACCCCCAGGTCCTTTTCCATCCTAGATTCCCCCAGAGGTTCACCCCCCTAGTGAGTAGATTGCATTCATATTTTTGCCACTCAAATGCATTATTTTACATTTTTCTACATTAAACCTCATTTCCCATGCAGTTGCCCTCCCCATTAATTTGTTCAGATCTTTTTACAAGGTTTCCACATCCTGCGGAGAAGTTATTGCCCTGCTTAGCTTAGTATCGTCCGCAAATACAGAGGTTGAACTGTTTACCCCATCCTCCAGGTCGTTTATGAACAAATGAAATAGGATTGGTCCCAGAACAGAACCCTGGGGGACACCACTACCCACCCTTGATCATTCCGAGTACTCCCCATTTATCACCACCCTCCGAACCTGTCCTTGTAGCCAGTTTTCAATATATGTACTCACCCCTATGCGTGCATACCAACGGACCTTATCTTGTACAGTAAACATTTATGGTGAACTGTGTCAAATGCTTTAGCAAAATCCAGATACACCACGTCTACGGGCCTTCCTTTACCTAGATAGCAACTCACCTCCTCATAGAAGGTTAATAGATACTGTAGATGACATAGTGTATGTCATCGATTTGGTAAGGTGAAATAAGGTTCCTAGAAATAAACACGTTTGCAATGACATTCAAGCGAATGAAGAACAGTAAATACAGATCACTGCCTTCCTTCAAAACAGAACACAGTTTAACTCATAAAAATGGATTACCTGCAATGGGTACAGGCAGAAGTTGTACTATCCATAAATTAAGGCATATCTGTACAAGGACAATGGCCCATACAAGAAGAACAAAGTAGATGTCACTAGTTTTCTTTTTTCTTAAAAATGCTCCAATGTCACTTTTCTGCTTTCCAAAGGAGGACGAAAAGGGAGAGGTGGGCGTTCCACTTGTATCCATTCCTGTTAAAAGTATATGTAAATCGTAAACACGTTCTACATTTACTATATCTAAATGTCAAAAAGTAAAACAAACTTTAAAGAAAGAAATATAGTTATACTATTTTAGTCATTTCTATTCTCGCACCATTAAAGTTATATCAGTTTTACTACAGCAATATATAACTGCTTCAGAAGTAAAAACGTATTTTTTCTCTTGTGCACATGCTATTTTAGTATGAAGTAAATGATATATAGCACTGTCTTATGAAAGATGACTTAGATTTAGGCAACCTAATCCTTCAAACAATATAAGACAAGCCATTTGTGAATGATATACATAGTACTTTTTTGTAGGCATTCTGCAGATGGTCTTTTGCCTGGGCCAGCTTTTTCATCCATCCTACAGTGCTGTGTGGCTGGCAGAAAGCCACCCTTGCAAACTATTACCAGGCTGCTCTTCCTGCTCCTAGACCTGCCACCAATGAACACTGTCAATATAATCCAGCAATAAGAAGCAAGAGTAGGTGAAACAAGCCTTTGATGATGGTAAAGATGATTTCCAGGTTTCCTGTTACTTTAAATAGTTTGTTTGGACCAAGCTGGTCAAAATAAAAACAGATCTTTGCAAAGTTACAGTATTTAAATGAACACACAAAATAATTTACTGCCCAAGTATACAGCACATAAGCAGCAATTACAGCTTTAAGACTGTGTGGATAATATCAGTTTTGAACATCTGGACACTGAAATTTTACCCCATTGTTCTTTGCAAAACTGCTCAAGCTGTGTTGAATTTAGATCTGAGTGCTGACCTAGCAATTCTAGGACATTGCCATGGTTGGTTTGAGGCCATTCCCAAATACACTATACTAAGCCACCCTGACCTGGTTTGGGAGTAAATCACATAATTACTGAACGTGTCCTTTACCATTAAAGAGACAAATTGTACATAAAAATTAATTGAATAAAATCCATGGTGATTTAATGTTCTATGACAAACATGAAAACTTCCAAGAGGGTGATGTTTTTATAAGCATTGAACATAACCATACCACTTGCATTCATTATTAAATCTATATAGATATCATATTATAATACAGCAATTGTAGAAAAAAAAGAGTTCTGAGAGGATTAAGGAACAGTCATCCTGGACATACAGCTATGCCTATATCTGGAAGAGGTAGACATTTTATATGCAGTACCATAATACATTTTTTTTAAATAGAATATACCTATTTTAGATCTGTATTTTTTTACTGTTTGGTCAGAGTGATTTAAATTCACAGTCCTAGAGAAGAAGCAAAACAAATATGAATACCTTTGTACTGCTACCTTTGTGCATCTTTACCTTTTAAAGCCAACTTCTTTTAATACTACAATAAAAACTTTGCAAAGGAATATTTTTCACTTGCAATATCTTAAAATAGTATACCTAAATATAATTCCTATTTTCTCCTGTTAGTTGCATTTTTTACTTGTGGAAATGTATGCCTAAAGTACACACAGAATTGCGTAACATTGTTCCTAATTTAGGACAGACCTCTGAACTTTACACCTACATGTTAAAAAAAAAAAATCTGCATGCTGCAGCTTTAGTGTGCACTAGCAAGTCTGCCGTAAAGATAAATGGCAGCAAATGTAAAACACATACAGTATACGGTGAGTTTTACATGGGTTCTATCACTACACAGGTATGAAGAAGGGCGTTGTAATTTCCGGTGCCGAGTCCAAATGGCGTCAAGTCTGGTTTCGGTGGAACACACGCTGGATCCAGCGTTTCCTGGATTGAATCCCTGCATTGTGTATATGCCTATTTTACATCAGTGTCTTGGAAGTACAACCCCCTTTTTTGTGCAATAAACACCAGTTATACAGAACTTCCCTATCAGCTCCTTTTTTCATTCTTGGTGAATATCTCAACCTTTGATACCCATGCTGGTGATCTGGGGGAGATCTCCTTTGGACCTCTTAGAGCCATCATTCCCTGCCAGATTTCAGCTTGTATGACCCTTAGATTAAAAATGTAGGGGCCCATTATATCTGGTGAGTGGGGACACAGGAGGGTGTGTGTTATACCACAGAGTGAAAGTTTGGAGCACTATAGCACTTTCAGAGGATTGGAGCACAAGAGCACCTCTACTGGGATGTTTTCTAGCAGCTTCTGATATTTGTGCACTATTGCGAGCGCTGTAATTATTTTGTTGTATGATTTCGAGTGAAGAGCACTTTACAACAGGTGCAATTTTCATTATATATTTGTTTCACGTATCTACTTTCAGCGCGAGAATTTGTAATTGTTCACATTTAAAAGCATGCTTTTTCAGGCACACAGGAACGAAAGCCCTTTTTAGTAAAGTCAATGTTTTTATTGTTGGTTATTAAAGTGAAACTCCCCCAAAAAAAAAAAAAACATTCCTCTCTGGGTGATCTATGTACATTGCAAGGATTTTAATAAACTTTGTTCCAGATTCCTACCTTTTGTTATTCTAAAGAAATTGTTGTTTGTGTCCATGTGCAAAATTAATGTGAAAGGAAGTGGTTTTATAAACATTAATCTGCTGTTTCACTTGCAGGAAAGTGGTAAGGCCTGCCTCCTTTTAGAACTGGTTCACACCATGAATAGCACAGGAACGTGCTGTGCTCTCCTGTGCGATTCACGCGCAATCCAGTTGCAGTACAATTTCAGACAGTTAATTTGAATGGTATCAGACCACATGAAAAGTAGTGTATGCAATCCACTGCAGGCAAGCTCAATGCATTTGCGACCTGCGTTTAGGCTATAGTTAACACTGACATTGCAGATCGCAAATGCAGTACATTTTAGGTACGATGCAGGAAATGTGCACAGAGCGCAGGTTTCCTGCGCCATGTTCTGGCCTGAACTGAACCTTAGACGTGATTTGGTGAGCGTCTGACTAAAAATTAGATTTTTGCTGCAGGAGATGCCCAAAACCACAGCACTGCAGATTAGAAAAGGAAAAATACATTTTTAATATTCAATTACAATATGACTTGGTGTAGCAATTGTGCATGATTGAGATATATATATATATATATATATATATATATATATATTTTTTTTTTTTTTATCTGCTTTTTTCCCCCATAAAAGTGGAGTTACTTTTTAAAGCTTGCATTTTAAGCCATATAGCCACATACAAAAGTTATTACCTGAACCCTCTGCTGCATTCATTGCGTCTTGGTGTTGATGAAAACCAGTGATTGATATTGCCATGGCAATAGTTGTGGTTGCAAGGTTTAACATTTGTCCAGGAAGAACCATATCTACACACAAAAAAAAAAAAAAACATTATAAACAATCTATGCATTAAGCATAAATGTAGATTATAAACTTTTACCTAACCCCTTCCCACCCACCATCTATATAGGATTGTTCCTCAAAGCAGGTATGTTTATAAACATCTCTAAAATAGAATTAGTGCTCAGCATATACTGTTTTATACAATTGTACCATGGGGGAAAGAAGAAAGAAAAAAAGGTTATGCATCACACATGTCAAACATGTGTGGGCTGCAATTGTTCGCCTACATGCTAGCTTTCCTGGTCTCTTGCTTCTTCCTTGTCTTTAGTCAATGACTTAAATATTGAAGCCAAAGCATCAGCAGTAAAGTCGGTCAACAAGCTTTGATGGGCAAATGAAGCGCGCTTTGTCATCTGAGATCATTAAAAAATCACTGCAAGTGCAGTTGACCTGCATTTGATCTGCTTTAGCTAATTTTGCATTCCCAGGCTTGCATGGAGAGAGCAGAAATCCTAAAGCAAACAAAAGCTCATCATCATTGGCCCCTTTATAACCTCACTGAAAAGTGCGTTCTGTGGAAGATCACTTTTTAGAGACAGTTTGCAGGTGTCCAAGTTGTGATACTTCCACCTCCAGAATGCTTTTTTTTTTTCTTAAATATTTATTTATATAAATTTTTCAATACAAAATTACAACATTATGCAGCTCTCCTCCAACAGAGAGACTACACCCTTAATATTAATATCAACATTTCAATACACACCCAGCTTCTATTCCCCCCCTCCCTCAATCCCCCCGGACCCTCTACCCCCCTCCCCTCCCCACTGCAGATTGGAGTACTCCTGTTCAACCTAAGCTGTCCGGGGTCCCTTCTCGATCAGTCCCACCTTTCACCTCCTTCAGGTAGCTCCATGTACTTTTATACTTCCGCCATCCTGCCCATTTATCCCCCCGCTTTTCCCCCACGTCCAGAAACAATCCCTCTCCGTCCACTCCCTCCATGTTAGATGTCTCATTAATACAGAAGAGCCAATCTCGTATATTTGGACTATCTGGTTCGAGCCAATTCTTCGCAATCTGTCTCTTCGCCAGGTCCAGCAGTATGGGAACTGTCGAATTCAGATATTGCTTGATGGGCTCCTCTGTACCATGAAACAGACACACCCATGGATCCTCTACAACAGTTTTGCCCGTGATAGTTTTGATCAGTGCTATTATTTTTTTCCAATAGGTCTTGATAGCAGCACACTCCCACCAGATGTGCGCCATCGTCCCCACTGCCCCACACTTCCTCCAACATTCTTCTGATTTTGCCGGGTCAAACTTATTCAATCTGTCCGGAGTGGCATACCACCTTGCTAAGCATTTGAAGTTTATCTCGGTCCTTTTGCTGTCGACTGCTGATTTGTGTATCATCTTCAAAATTTTCGGTAATGTGGACTTCCTACACCGTGACCCTAATTCCCTTTCCCAAGCCTTGATATACTGAGGCACCTCCAGCTCCTCTCTATCACTCAAAATTTTATAAATTTGTGAGACCAGGCCCTTCTGACGCTCCCCCTCATAGAGCTGCTCCAGGGGCCTGTATTCTTCCACCCCTCTGAGCGGTTTCGGCAGTTTCCCAATAAATATAGAGAGCTGGAGGTACCTCAATGGATCAATGGAAAAATTCTCAGGCTTCTCTTTCAATTCCGAGTAAGTGCATATTTTCCCCTCTCTAATTACATCTCTTATTTGTAAGCTATCCCTTTTAATCCAATTCCCTCCCACCTCCATCCTCCCTGGTGCAAAAAAATTACTTTCTTTAAGAAATATCAAAGGTGAGTTGTATGTCCACTTGTTTTGCATGTGAACCTGATCCCACACCTTCAGAGCGTTAAGTGTTATGCCCCGTACACACGGTCGGACTTTGTTCGGACATTCCGACAACAAAATCCTCGGATTTTTTCCGACGGATGTTGGCTCAAACTTGTTTTGCCTACACACGGTCGCACAAAGTTGTCGGAATTTCCGATCGCCAAGAACGCGGTGACGTCAAGCACGTACGACGAGACTAGAAAAGGCCAGTTCAGAACCAAGCGAGGCACCCTTTGGGCTCCTTTTGCTAATCTCGTGTTAGTAAAAGTTTGGTGAGAGACGATTCGCGCTTTTTCAGACTCGTGGCTTTCAGATCGTTTTCTGCCGTTCAGTTTGTGCTTGTGGGTTTGTATCTGCTCTTCAGTGCGTGCAGTCAGTTCGTATTGGAGTTTTCTGTGCGATCTTGTCCGCTCGTTGCTGTTTTTCAGGTCGCTCTTCACAGGCCTTGCTGTTCTTCAGTGCGTTCTGTTACTTCGTTCTGAGCAGCCGACCGTTTTCTAGCCATGTTGCGTATGCGTACTCCTCGTGGAGTTCGTGCTGTGCGGGGGCTTGGTGTTGGGGTCCTGACCTTGACACAAGTCCAGTCCATGAACAGGGTGGGGAGGAGTTTATGGACCAAGAATTGGTTGCTTCAGCGTGACCAGTTCTGTCATATGCCTTTGCTTCGTGAGATCCGTGAGAATAATCCTGATGATTTCAGGAACTTTCTCAGGATGACGGACCCCGTATTTCACCGTTTGTTGGCTTCGCTGACCCCCTATATCAGCAGGCAGGATACCTGCATGAGGCAAGCCATCACTTCGGAGCAGAGGTTGGTCGCTACCTTGCGGTATTTGGCCACAGGGAGAAGCCTGCAGGACCTCAAGTTCTCGACAGGCATCTCCCCCCAGGCTCTGGGGATCATTATCCCAGAGACCTGTTCTGCCATAATCCACGTCCTACAGAAGGAGTATATGAAGGTGAGATTTTTATCCTTTTATATCACATTTTATTGTATTGAATGTTTGATAATATATTGTATTTCTTTCCTCATTCCCTAATTACCATGATTGTATTATGCTGTGAATGTCCCCTTTGTCCTCATGCATGCTGGATTTTTATGTAATTATTATTTTAGGTCCTTCATACATATTTGCCCTTCAATAACCTCCCCAGCATGGTGTCTCCTGCCCTATATTCACCTCATGTAGTTACTTAACAATGTATTTTATCAGCTCCATAGTAGTGCTTTACCCCAAACACCCCCTAAAATGTTTTGAAATGTTATTTTTGATTTAAATTCAGGCAGAGGGCCAGAGGCTTCTTTTTGTGGTGTCCCCAAATTTTTTGTAACCCTCCCTCCCCCAACTGCTAAGTCAGCTGATCCCAATTCTCTATCCTCAATCATCTATCTGCTGACTTTGCCAAACCCATACACACTATACCCACCTCTTTACTGGTCAGATTTATGGATGAATTCCCCAAAGCATGTAGTGCAAGGGCCTGCCTGTATACTTTCCAATGGTACTGTTTAAAGTTCTTGTATCCTATTATGATCTTGATAGGTAATAGCAGAATGTCCAAATGTGCTCAAATGTGTACAGTGTGTATTTATATCTTTGTATTATGACACTTCTTACCTGTCCAGTGGGCTGCCAATAGTGTAACTAAGGAGGGGCTGTTCCAAGTAATACCCTGTATTTAGGCATTCATCTCTCAATGAAGTGAAGAGGGTTACCTGTCCAAGAGTCCCCCCCCCCCTATAATGTTAGAAATGGCCCATGAGAGGGGGGGGGGGGAATATGATAGGTGTACCTTATACTTTGTTGTTGTTAAATTCCCCTTAATAAATGCTATCTGGAGGTTGACCCATAATGTTTGTGTCTAATCTGCTTGCCAGGTTTCTGTGAAAAAATAGTAATGTTTATTGTTTTTTCCTCAACAGTTTCCTTCCACGCCACAGGAATGGCAGACTGTGGCCTCCCACTTTGCCCAGCGGTGGGACTTTCCTAACTGCGGAGGGGCAATTGATGGGAAACACGTCCACATCGTCCCACCACCCAACTCGGGGTCGTACTATTATAATTACAAGGGGTTTAATAGTATAGTGATGTTGGCGGTGGTGTCGGCTAATTACGACTTCTTGTATGTGGACGTGGGGAAGAATGGCCGGATGTACGATGGTGGAGTGATCGCCCAGACGGAGTTCTACAGGCGTCTCCAGAATGGCAGCTTGGACTTGCCACCTCCAGGGGACAATGTTGAAGGTCTCCCATTTGTGTTCGTTGCTGATGAAGCATTTGCGCTGGGGGACCACCTGATGCGGCCATTCCCGATGAGGACCCTCACCCCGGAACAGAGGGTTTTTAATTACCGGCTGGCCAGGATTCCAAATGTGTTCTCCACCACTCTTCGGGCTCTGGCCAGCCGGTTCCGATTATTTATGACACCCATCCATATGGCGGAGTATAAACTGAACCATATAATACTTGCCTGCTGTGTTCTCCATAATTTTCTACGAAAACATTCAGCCAACTATGCTGGCTCAATTGGGCCTGAGGCCGGAATCCCAAATACATCAACAATGACGGCACTTGAAAGCGGCCGTCCTGGCTTGCCCTCCCTGAATGCCCGTGATGTCCGGTTACGATACCTGGAGTTCTTTGCGGGTAGGGGGGCTATCAATATGCCAGACAATATGTGACACCTTTTTCAAATAAAAAACAACCAAAAGAAATTCTTGGTGGACATTTACTGCTTGTGTTTGTTTTAGCTGACCCTGACAGAAATGTGTTGAGTGCAGAAAATGTCGTGATTGGGTAACCTTATAAAAAACAGTGTTGGCTGGTACTTCCTAAATGCAAAAACACATTTCACTACAAGTGCACTTATAACTGCACTGAACCTGCACTTGTAGTGCAAAGAGGATTTGCCCTTAGGAAATAACCCCCATTTGTGCATAAAACAACAATTACATCACCCCAAAAGTGTTGTAGTGTTGAGACAATAATCCACACATTCTTGAGTAAGGCACTTTTTTATACCTGCACAATCACATGCGCATTTACCAAAGGTTTTTAAAACAAACCAACATGTTTGTTGTATAACAATGTTTGCATTAGCATTATGAAAAATCAAAATATCCATTTCAGATAAAACAGGCCTGTGTAAAACCAACAAGAAAGCCAAAAAACTTGAACTTACAAAGTTCACATTAGGTAAAACCTGAAGGCTATATCAGACATCAGTATTTAGGAACTGGGTTTGATATAGCGTTCAGATGGGGGGAAATCACCCCTGGAAAAGCCAAATTTGGAAGATGCACACCAATTTACAAATGTCCACATGTGCTATCTGCCATCATGGGGATCAAGGGAGGTGTTTGGGGGGAGCAAGCCCTTCCTCAACGCTACTTTATAATTGAGGAAGGGGTTGCCCCCCAAAACGCGTCCATTGATCTCCCGTGATGGCAGATAGCACATATGTTGGCACACTGTGTGCATCCTCCAAATTTGGCTTTTCTAAACATTGAAAAAAGTTTGGTACGATAAAACAGGTGATTTTGTGGGGTTTAAATTCGCCCCAAAACATCAATGATGTTATTATTTTTTTTAATAACATCACTGATTTGTTGATGTATGTTTTGCAATTGGAGATTACACCCCATGATCTCCCCGATGAGTATCTGGGCACTTTCAGATGTAAAGCGTTCTGGATCCCTCACATCACGATCACCTAAAAAGAGATAAAGAACAAAAAAAAGGTCTCAAAAATCTGCCACCAGCCATCTCTTTTACCTGAGTCTGTGGTCGCAGACACTCACCTGTTGTGGTGCCAATCTCCACCACGTCTTCTTCTTCCTCCTGCTCAGCTTCTTGGGTTGGTATTTCCCCTTCTTCCAGAGAGGGGGGGTCTCTGGTCTCCTGGGATGAGGGGTGTCCGAGTCTTTTCTCCCCTATGTAAAACAAAAATGGTATACTTAGCACACAGATATTTGATGGCAGAACTATAGAAATAGGAAACATTGCTTGGAAGTGGGGTACAATTGTCTATTTTAGCCAAGTTCCAAGATGTATATTTTTTATTGCCCTTTGTCAAGCTGCAATACTTTACCTGTTTGGTACAAGCTTCACAGATGGAGACCCCCCTATAGTATACACTGGAGCACCTGTGTGGCCCCCTAATAAAAATGGTGTTCTTGTGTCCCACACTAGTGCTCCAGTGTCCAGATGTGAAAACAGCTGCTCAGTGTCCTCTCCTTACACACAATCTAGTTTGCATTTCATTCTAGTAACAAACCCATCTACACAAACAAATATTTGGCATCCAAGTAGGCCCCCAAAAATGTGTGAAAATGCATATGGCCTAAACAATGGTGTTCTAGAGGCCGAAAGAAAAATGTTTGATACGAACGAATAATGTGCCCATGAACATTAAAGTTGACCTTTGGAAACGTTACAACTAATCAAAGCATATGGAGCAGAACGAACGTAATAAAGACAGAAAGAATAGGAACACAGCACAACTACTTACTTTTTTGCAGCACTCTCCGGATCTTTCGGTACTGCTCTGGCTCTCTCAACTTCAGGTCCGACCACCGCTTCCTGAGCTGATCTTTAGACCTTCGTACCCCGAAATTCCGCTCTAGACTCCTGACCACTTTCGCCATGATTTTGGCCTTTCGGATATTGGGGTTGGGGTAAGGCCCATATTTTCCGTCATAGTCGGACTTCCTCATGATGTCGACCATCTCCAACATCTCCCCAAACGACATATTTGTGGCCTTAAAATGTCTCCTTCTGGATTGTGACGTGCCTGGATCCGCCCTTTCCTCCTCCTCCTCCTCCTCCTCGTTGCTACAATTAGCCCGCACCTGCTGTATGTCCGCCATCATGCTCTTCCCCCACTGCGCCGAATGAAAAGGGGCGGGGAATACACTAGAAAGAACGTCAGGGGCGGGCGGAGTTACACGCATGCGCAGTGTATATAAAGCGTAACACGCGTGCGTATTACGTTTGATCTGTGAGCGGAGGAAGGAGCATTGAACGCGGCGATCGTAAGAACGAAGGTAAGAGACAAACTTGGGCCTATACTGCTTCTATAGATTGAGGCCTATATTGTAACAAGATTAGGAGAGTTTGGTGTGACATTAGGCTTTGTCTTGTGTTGTGTCTTGCAGTGAACATGGATATGGTACTGAAAGATCAGGACTTCATTTCAGTCTTCATAGAGATGCTAAGGGAGCTGCCCTGTCTGTGGGAGATTAAACACCCCCATTACAAGAACCAAGCAAAGAGGAAGGCAGCACTGGAGCAATTGTGTGAAATTGTGAAGCAGGTGATCCCCACGGCAGACATCACTTTTTAAAAGATTTTCATTGGTGGCCTGAGGAGCACATATCTGAGGGAGCGCAAGAAAGTCCTGGATTCACAGAGATCCGGAGCAGCAGATGACATCTATGTCCCCAGGATGTTGTACTACGACAGGCTGCACTTTCTGGCAGGCCAGACTGAACCCAGGTCATCACTCTCCAGTCTTCCTTCCACGCTTCCTTCCCCCCGGCTGAGGCTTCTGACGCCCAACCTGGGCCTTCCAGGCAGCAACATGTGGAGGAGCCCAGATTGAGCCAGGTATAGCATTCCTCTAAATATTTCTGCTTGTCCAATCTATGATGTGAACTATATGTTAGTTGGGAGTACTAATTTATGATTGTGATTGATGATGCAAAAACTAAAACCATGTCCCTTTTTCATACACAGGGAAGTCTCAGCCAGGAGGTGGCCGGGCCGAGCCGGCTGGCTGATCTGCAGGTCCCTCCACCCCCCCTGGAAACAGAAAGTGGCAGTGGAGGAGTACCCTAGAGGAGGCTGCTATCAGATTTTTTTGTAGGGCTACAGAGGTCCTGGGAGCACCCCACACCAGGCAGGAGAACATTGCTGCATTTATAGCCTATAAAATGCAGAGGATGGAGGAGGGCCAAAAAGCCATGTGTGAGGCCCTCATATCAGAGGCTCTGGCGAAAGGTATGAGGGGCCAAATTACACCTCAAACACACCTTCGCGATGGTCCTCCTCCTCCTCCTGCAGGTCCTACTCCTCCTCCAGGTCCTACTCCTCCTCCTGCCACATCTCCAACTGCACAGCCACAGCCCGGAAGGAAGTGTGAAAGGAAGACCAGACAGTGAGGACCCTGGATCCAGTCTGGTCGGCCAAAAGATGCAGCCTCTTGTGGTACCACAGCCTGGGGACACTGATGTCATCTGCTGCTATCCGGATCTCTGTGAATCCCGGACCAGACTGCCCTCCCTTACATATGGACTCCTCAGGCCACCAATTTTGAGGTTTAAGAATTGATGTCTGCCGTGGGGGTCCCAGGCTTCACTAATTTCTCCTGTTGATCCAGTGTTGCCTTCCTCTTTGTTTGGTTCTGAGCCCTTAATAAAGGATTTTTGTTTTGAATTATACTCTCCTATGTGTTTTACTTCAAAAATGATGGTTTGTTTGTGAGGATTCAGGTACATTTCTAATATACAATGTGAAATGAACAAGGGACGCCAACAACAAAAAATCTCATGGAGATTAAATAATAAAAGATATCAATGGTGTTGGGGTAACTTGCCACACAAAACACACACAAAAATATTCTGGAGTAAAAATAAAAATAACATTGAACAAAGATCAGCCTTGGAAAAAATCCAAACATTAAAGAAAAAAAAAGGCTTAAAAACAAAAAAAAAAAACATAAAAAATATAAAACTGTCAGATGTGACAACTAATAACAATATATTGAGGGAATCCCACTAAAAAAACACAAATAAAACTTTGTGAGAAGTGTGTGTGAATATGAGCAGCAAAACTACTTAATTCTTGTCACATTATAAAGAAGAAGAGAGTGCGCTGTATTAAACCATTTTTTACATTGCAGCGTGACGAAAGTGCTGTATCCATTGCGAACGCTAAGTTTACCAGAACGAGCTGTCCCGTGTCGGAATTTCTTCTGAGCATGCGTGGCACTTTGTGCGTCGGAACAGGCCACACACGGTCGGAATTGACGCGATCGGATTTTGTTGTCGGAAAATTTTATCTCCTGCTGTCCAACTTTGTGTGTCGGAAAATCCGATGGAAAATGTCCGATGGCGCCCACACACGGTCGGAATTTCCGACAACACGCTCCGATCGGACAATGTCCATCGGAAAATCCGACCGTGTGTACGGGGCATTAGTGTCGACATTTCTGTGTTTAGTGCTCTATATTTGGGTGGATCCCAAATTATGTGACTTAAATCCTTACTACTCATACAGTGTTCTATATCTACCCACCTCCTTTCTAAACCTCCCTTAGACCATTTATAACTCGTGTCAATACCACCGCTTTATAATATCTATTAAAATCAGGCAGCGACAGCCCTCCTTTCTCTTTCCTCCTACTCAGGACAGATCTAGCAATTCGGGGCTTTTACCACCCCAAACAAACCTCAATATCAGACCTCTTAAAGCCCTAAAGTACACCTGGGGAAGGGGGATGGGGAGCATCTGGAACTTGTACAGAATTTTGGGCAGTATAGACATTTTCACTGCATTGATGCGTCCGAACCATGAAAGGGGGCGGTAGGCCAGGGCTCCGACCTCTCGTCTAATTTCGTCTAACAAGGGGATATAATTATTCAGGTATATTTCCTTCAGGTTATTCGACAGCTTGACCCCCAGATAGCTAATCTCCTTCCTCCAAGGGAAGGGGAAAGACCCTCCAAGGCTCTCCTCCTCCTCTTTTCTCAAATTCATATTTAGCACCTCCGACTTCCCGAGATTGATTTTAAGGTTTGAGATCTCCCCATACCTTTTAAGATACTTCAATATGTTCGGGATCGTAATCCTAGGGTTTGTAATAAAGAACATTACGTCATCTGCGAAAGCCGCTAGTTTGTGTTCCTCTGATCCTATCCTCACCCCTCTACAGTCTGGGTCCCCACGTATGGCAGATAGTAATGGTTCCAAAGTTAGAACAAACAGCGGGGGGGACAGTGGGCACCCCTGCCTAGTGCCGTTCTCCATCTGGAAGGTCTCTGAGGTCACTCCATTAATCTTCACATACGCCGTTGGGTTTGTATATAGTATTTTCACCCAGGAGATAAATCTCTGGCCCATCCCCATTCTTTCTAGGGTTTTGAACATCCACCCCCAGTCTAACCTGTTGAACGCTTTTTCTGCGTCCAGTGACAGGAATAGAACTGGGGGCCCCCCTCGTTTGATGGACTCTACCAGGAGCACAGACCTCACTCCACTGTCCCTACTCTGTCTTCCTGGTACAAACCCCACCTGGTCTGGGTGAACCAAGGTGGTCATTTTATCTCTTAATCTCCCTGCCAGGACTTTAGCGAATAACTTAACATCGGTATTTAACAATGAAATGGGTCTATAGCTCGAACACAGCTCCCTATTCTTATCTTCTTTATGGATTAATGTTATGGCTGCCAATAGTGTGTCCCCGCCCATTTTGTAGTCTGGACCCAGTTTGTTCCAATATTGTCTTAGTCTGGGTATTAAAATTTGTTTAAAAACTTTTCCAGATATGATGTAGTATCCGTTGGGGCCAGGGCTTTTCCCCTTGGGTGTACTCTTGAGGGCCGCAAGGATCTCAACCTCTTCTATTGGTCTGTCGAGGAGGTCTCTCTCCTCTTCAGATATCTTTACCTCCACCTCCTTTAAGAAATCTTCCATCTTCTCCTCCTTAGTGCTTTCTCCTATGACCTTTTGTCTGATGGAGTATAGATCCTTATAATAATTTCTAAACTCTTCCGCTATTCCCTTGCTAGAACCTACTATTTCTCCTTTTTTATTTTGTATTTTCATAATATAATTCCTCTCTCTTTTCTTCCTCAGTATGCTTGCCAGATGTTTACTTATTTTATTACCCCAGACATACCTATCCTTTGATAATTTATTAAGGGCCCTTATTGTATCTTGTTCCATGCTGTCTCTCAACTCTTCTCTTTTTGCAACTAACTGTCGATATCTGTCCTGGCTTAGGCCTTTTGATTTTTTATGACCCTGTTCTAATATCTGGATTTCCTCGATGAGTTTTTCTCTCTCCTCTCTTCTTTTTCTTTTAAGCCCGGCCCCTATCGAAATCAACACACCCCTAATATACGCTTTGTGCGCCTCCCACAACACCCCCGGCGAAATTCCTCCTACATCATTAACTCTAAAAAAGAATTCTGTTTCCTTAATCTTTTCTATCACTTTAGGATCCAAGAATAAATTTTCATTTAATCTCCAAGAATACGGCTGTCTTTGTGTTTCTGTGAGTCTGATCCTTAATGAGACTGGCGTGTGGTCTGATAAGGATGTGACCTCTATTCTGGATTCCTCAGCAGAGTCCACCAAACTGTGTTTCAACATTATATAATCCAGCCTTGAGTAAGTCCCGTGCACAGGGGAGAAGAAGGTATAATCATTGGTTTTTAAATGTTGCAACCTCCACACATCTATTAAGTGGTTTTCATTTAACCGTTTTTTAATCGTTTTAAATTGAGCCTTACTTGTCCCCTGTGCCCGGGACGTACTGTCATGTTCGGGGTCCAGGCAGAAGTTGAAGTCTCCCACCAACACTACCTCTCCCTACCTAAAATCCGCCAACCTAGACAGCATACCCTTCAAAAATAAAGTCGGGTTTTTATTGGGGCAATAAACATTCGCCAGTGTAAGCTTTTTATTATCTAGCATACCCTTGAGAAACAAGAATCGGCCCTCTGGGTCCGTCAATCTCCCCATCTCTGAGAATTTCACGGAGCCAGAAAACCCTATTGCCACACCCTTGGATCTGCTCATTGGTGTATCACTGTAGAACCAGGTGGGCATTCGTGGTGAAAATAACTTAATATTTGACCCCTGCTTCAAATGCGTTTCCTGTAAGAAGGCTACGTCTGTTCTATAGTGCTGGAGCTCCCTAAGGATCTTGTGTCTTTTTCCAGGGGAGTTCAGACCCTTTACATTGTAGGACAGTACTTTTACCTCCTGCATATCTATTTTTCATCCCCCTTTCTCTGACAATCTCTGTGTACTCCATCTCTACAGTTTGCCTACCCCCCACCCCTCCCATTCCCCCCTCCCTCCCCTCCCGGCCCTATCGGCCATAGACCCGTCCATATGGAACCAACTGGATCTCATATCCCGAGCCTCTTCCCCAGGGGTGACGCTCCTCCGGTGGCCTCCGGTGCCCTCCTCCCTGCCACCTCATGTGGCAGAAAAGTGGGCTAGCGGGACCCTGGCGTGCAATTCCAGCGGGTCGTAGATCCCCTCCTGCCCTGGGCCTTTATATTGCTATTGACCCCTATCCCGTAACCCCATCTTCCCCCACAGTTCATACACATAGAGTCTCATTCTTCAATCTATCCCTCTGTCCACACCCATAGAGTGGGAAGAAGTAAGGAGGAGAGAGAGAGAGAGAGAGAAAAAAAAAAAAAAAAAAAAAAAGGTCCTCCATTCTCCTTCCTTCTCTTCTTCTTGCTCTTGTCCTTTTATCTTCAAATAGGTGCTTCTGGTGGGGTAATCCCCAGTTTTCGACAAAAGTCCCGCACTTCCTCCGGAAACTTCATTTTATAAGTTCTGCCTTCTTTTGTCACTAGCAGGGATGTTGGGAACCCCCAGCTGTACTTCAAATTGGCCTTCTTCAGTTGATCAAGCAGGGGTTTTAATTGCCTCCTTCTTGCTAATGTTCCTGCGGATAGGTCTGAGAAGATTTTTAGCTCTTTGTTGTCATACCTAGGGGGTGTCGCCCCTCTGAGGTTGAACCATATTTTCTCCTTATCTTCGTATGAGTGGAACTTAACTATTACGTCTCTAGGGATATCTTGCCTTAGATTGGGGGGTTTTCTGATCCTGTGGACCCTGTCAATCCTCAGGACCTCATCTTCTCTTCTTCCCAGGAGTGGGTTGAAAATTTTCTGGAGCTTATCTCTCAAGTCCTCATTTTGTTCTTCAGGGAGATCTCTTATGCGCAAATTCTGTCTTCTACTTTGATTTTCTTGTTCTTCTAGTTGGTAGATCAGTAAACGGTTATCATCTTGTATTTTCTTCATTTGCTCTCTTAAATCCCGTATCTCTTTCGCCTGGGCATCCGTAGTTTCTTCTATTTCTTCTACTCTGCGTAGGAGATGACTCATGTCCGACCTCACACTTAAGATTTCTGATTTGATAACATTTTCTAGCTTTGCAAACATTTCTGTCATCTCTGCTTTACTAATAAAGGATATAGTATTTCTTATCTCCTCTGGGTCACTCATAGTGCCAGCACCCTCTTGCTCCATATCTTCTCTGGGCTTCTCCCCCTGTCCCCCTTTTTGTTTCAACTGTGTTTTTTTATCTTTCGTTCCTGCTTGTTTCATGTCAGCAGCTGGGCTTTTGGCGGTCACTTCCTTGAGGTATTTCTGTATTGTACTTGTGTTGAGGCTCTCCCTAGGGGTCTTGGGTTCAGCTGTTCTCTGATTGCGTCCTCTCATACTTCACCTGGGCTTGCTTTGGATTAAACAGATCCCAATTGGCAGTTGCTTACCCTCCTTCCACCTAATCTTCAACTTCTGCTGCTCCGTATAGCACCCTCCCCTAGAACTACCAAACTGTATACAGTCTCCGTCTGTCCGGGAGGCAGGCTCCAAGCAGTGCCTTTGTAACTCTATAATTTCGGTTACAATTGCCCCTTCTCCTCCCCGAAGTACTTGAGAAATTTAGACAGTTTATAAATGGGAAAAATGTACATTGTCTTTAAATGACCTGTTCCTTTCCTTCCTCCTTCTTTATAACACATCGCATCTCACCAGGCTGTATTGTTTTACAGTATCAGTTCATAAAATCGAAGTCGGACATACCTGGGGATGTACTCTTCATCTGTTCTTTTTAAACTCACCAGATCCTTTGATGCAGTGTGCTAGTGTTTCCCCAAGCTGATCACATCTGGTTCCAGGGCACAGTGGACCAGGGGGGGGGATGCTGCTGCTCAGCTGCTTTCCTTTCCATACACACTGGCTCTGCTATGGGACGCTTGTTGCATGGGGAGTCTAGTGCGGACTCTCCCTTCTCTCTGCCCGCTCCGGGGTTCCGCCCGCTGATCTCTCTCCTCCGCTAGGCGCTGCACATAAGGATCCTCTCCGTCTCCGTCGCTGGGAGTAATAGGGGGTAACAGGGGCACAAACCGCGTCCCCCCAGCCCTGCATGGAGCCAGGCATTAGTGATCTCTCATCTCGCTGCACGCCTCGTGGACGCCGACCCGCACCCACCTGCCCGCCTACGTCCTCCACTCCGGCACCACCTTCGGGCCCCTCCCCCTGTCAGACGTCTCACGTCTGCATGTTCCTCCTCATCTGACTGCCCCCGAATGCTTTTTTTTTTTTCAGCCGAATCGGGATTTTACATTGAAATACCACAGTATGGTCTCATTAACCTTGAGAGTTTGACAGGCTATGCCACCTGTCATGCCGCAGCTACAAAGCATTGTGATCGCATCATGCTTACAAATACTTCCAGCTGCCCTGTTAGGTTTTAGGCAGGCGGTAAATACACAGATCAACCCCCTGTTTTTACCATCCATATTTGGTCAGTGTGAACTTGGCATCAGAATCAGAACGTTAACATTTTCAGAAGGAGAGCAGCAATAGAAGCCAACACATTTAATCCCAACTCTAGGCAAAACATATTTTTTTTGTTTTTATTAAATGGGAAAGGGATAGAACCCCTTGTCAAGCGCATTAGGGTAAATCTCCCCAGTGGCTACAGAAACAGCAACAAGAATCTGACAGCATCAGGTCCCACCAGTGCCCTTATAAATACCAAACTTTAAGGTTTCTATACATGTAGGGAGATTGTCAGAGGAGAATAGTTCACCACAGGGGAAGCAATCAGGTCAAATTTGCACCTTTATGCATGGTTCTGCACCCACAGCAGCATCCTTCATTCACTTAGATTCGTGAAAGTATAAACCACAAGTCTTGTATGCCACCTCAACAGAGACTTGTAGTGGTCGATCAATGGTGTAAAATGCGGCGATTGACACTTCTTTCAGTTCCATAACTGGAAGTCCATATCTCAGTAAAAACAGAGCTGGAGGAAGAGTCTGCAGGAGCCTGTGCGTTGTACCCACAATCCACTGATTGCAGTTGCAAAAAATAAATGCACTTTTTTTTTCTTCAAATGTGGGTGCATACATACCTTTTTTGCTAAAGAGGGGACTTAGCTTTTAAAGTCTCTCAATTAGCACCAAGTACTGTTAGTACAGTGTCTCCTGTGGCTTTTCAAATGGTGACCAGAACAGCCAGCCTTTTGCAAAAAAAATACAATAGGCTGAAACAATACACTGCACAGGTGTTCTGCTCCAGCAAAGGTTATGGGATTGCTTTAAATCTCCAGTGAGTGGGGCTTCACTTACAGGTCTGCCAAGTAAAAAAAAAAAAAAAAAAAAATATTGTGCTTAGCTGAGAAGGCCCCTCCTCCATAGGAAAAAAAGGCCCATGAAGATTCCTGGAAAGTGTGACATTTGGCCTAGGCTAGAAATAAATTTAAAAAAAGACACAAATACATTTTTAAACAAGTAAATATAATATAACTTCCTATCTATTTACTAATGGCATCTGTCATAAGAAAGGGTTACAGATCTCAAGATTTTGGTGATACTTTGCATGTTAATGCACTTTAAAAACTGTCCTCTAATTGCAACCTGGAAGCCATTCTTAACAACAAATGCTGCCCTATAGAGTTCATTGTATAAGGCCCCTTTTAGACAGAGCAGAATCCGTCAAGCAGACCTGCCTGCTCAGTGGTGAATCTCTCCGCTGATCCCAGCTGAGCAGGCGGATGACAGGTCCATGTCCGCTCTATGCTATGGACCACAGCCCACTGTTCTCTATGGGGCAGTCTGCTAAAATCGGACTGCCTGTTTGTCACAATCCGACTCATCTGGTTCGCCAGACGAATGGGGAACGTTTCCCGATCCATCCGTTTTTAGCAAATCGGATCGGATGCATCCATAGAGAACAATAAGTGATCCGATCGGGTCCACCTGGAAAACGCACAGGCGGACCCAATCGTCCGCTGGTGTGAAAGGGGCCTTAACCTGCTCCAAAGAAACAACTAGAAAGATATAAAACTTTTTTTTACATTTTTTTAGGCATGCTCTATGAACACATAACATAGTGGGGTTTCTCAAATTTGACTGTAAAAATGGAAATACATTGTACACTTTAAAATGTATCCCTAGGCAAAACCTTTATTTCTTAATTGTACAGTAAAGGACACAGGCTACTCTGTCGTGATCGTGGGTTATATGCTGCCATCTTCAGGTGAGGGCACTGGCAAACACAGTTGTTAGGACAGCCCATATAAATCCTCCAACTCCCATGTACTTTGCTTTTGTTTTTCCCCAACACACAGAAACCCTACTTCAAATGCCTGCATTGACTACACTCAGGCAATATGATTGCAGCTCCCGGCTTGGTCTTCCAAAAACCACGCCAGGAACCCACTACTACAAAGGATGGTCTACAACGCAATGCAACCTTGTTGTTGTCAATTGTGAGGAACGGCTCTTTATAAGAAAGGGCTGTAAGTTGAGGGACACGTCTGACAGATGTGTTGGCCATCAGAAAGGCTACTTTGCTGGCAAGAATCTCCAAGAAAATATCCATTATGGGTTTAAAGGGTGGTCTCTGCAATTCAAAGAGAAGCAAACTGAGGTCCCAGGGAATCAAGGAATGCTGCAAACAGAGAATGCTATGAGAAATAACTTGAATAAAAAGTTTTAAATAGGGGAATGCAAAGCCAAAGGTCTAGGGAAAAGGATGGAATAGGCCGAAACCTCCTCTTTCAGAGTGCTTAGAGCTAGATTCTGGTGTGCAACTAATGGTATGATGTAACACCTAGTCATCCACCTGACACTGAACTCAGAGTGGTTAAATTTTAGCAGCAACTTTTAAAAGTTTACATAGTTAATTTCGTTAAGAAAAAAAAAAAGTCCATCCAGTTTAACCAACACAACATTGTGAAGTGCATACATTCCAAACATAGCCCTCTTTTACACAGTAATAGTCAAAGATATAGGGGGACCCTGTCTCACCTGTCCACAATGCTGGACTGTATATTAAGTTCAGGCTTTGTCCATCACAGTGGCCATAACCCCCTCCAAAAGGGCTCTTCTTCAGTGACTGGGTTCTAAGCGAAGGACCACCTCTCCCTGGACCAGTATAGTATCCGCAGCTAAGTCAACACATTAAACCAAGTGTCAAGGTGAGTGCCTCATGCTGTATCCAGTTCCCCAAGCAAAATTACAGGCCCTCCCCAAAGCATGGAAAATGGATACACTTTCCAAGGTCTGACCAAGGTTGCACCATTTCACATACATTAATTCTGTTTAGACAGTAAGCTTTGATGGAATAATAGGATGATAAAATAGCAAAGAAAAAAATAATAAACAAATGCGACTTGTTTCTCCTGGAGGGAGAAGAGGTCCATCACGGAGTGGGGTAGAGTTATAGGGGAGGCGTCCCAGGGGGGCATGTCCTCATAAGTTTGCCTCAGTGTCCAATCACCTGAAGGTACAAACCTATAACCCATAGTGTATGAATAAGTGCCTGTGTCCTGCACTGTACAATTAGAGCCCATTCACACAGGGACGACTTGTCAGGAGACCTAGTCGCCTGACAAGTCGCCTCCCGTTCCGTACAATGGAACCATTCTAATCGGAGCGACGCAGGTCACCCCGACTTAGAAAAATGTTCCTGTACGACTTTGGGGGCGACTTGGGGCGACTTGCATAGACTTCTATACAGAAGTCGTTTTGCAAGTCGCCGCAGAAGTCGTTTGCAGGTCGCCTCGCTGAGGCGACCTGCAAGTCGTGTTGCCCCTGTGTGAACGGGGTCTTAAGATTTTTTTTTTTAGTTTTGTGAAGAGTGGGGAAGAGTTAGTTCCCGCGTCAAGATTTTATTATGGTCTGTCTCCCCAGTGAGCGGGGGATTCATTACTCTACTTGTGCTGGTGACCATTGTCAATGAGAAAGTGAGGAGTAACATTTTGTCCCCAGAAAAGGAACAGGGAAATCTTTCAATAGGAGCAAATGTTCTGGGGACACCTAAGAGGAGAATTGCCTTCAACTTTTGAACATTTCCTTTAACTTTCTGTTGTACCTTTGGGACAGAAAGTAAAAGGAAAATTCCTCCAAAAGGCATACAAAAAAATAATAAAAATAACCGGCAGGTGTTTCAACCCTGCCCTACTCTACCCAAAAATTAAAAAACTACAGGTACAATTAAGCCATTAGCATTAGATGTTTCCCTAATGTCACAATATACTCTAGTGGGAAAAAATATTGTAACACACAATGAATTTGTCCACTGTCTGCATAAAATATGTATAGGAATTTGTAAAATATATCACATAAAAGTTAGCCTTACCTGAAGACCCTTGAACAGCTCGTTTCTCATGCAGGGTTCCTACAACCATCAATAACACAATCACAAGGAATACTGGAATCTTCCAAGATCCAGCAATAGATGCTGAAAGAACACATCACATCACTATTAAGTCTGGATACAAAAAAATGTGTACATTTTTAACGAATAACTCATTAACCACTTTAAGACCAGCCTCGTTTTGGATTTTAGGTGTTTACATGTTTAAAACAGGTTTTTCTGCTAGAAAATTACTTAGAACCCCCAAACATTATATATGGTTTTTCTTCTAACACCCTAGAGAATACAATGGCGGTCATTGCAATACTTTTTTTTGCACCGTATTTGCGCAGTGGTCTTATAAGTGCACTTTTTTTGGAAAAAATTCACTTTTTTGAATAAAAAAATAAAACAACAGTAAAGTTATCCCAATTTTTTTTATATTGTGAAATATAATGTTACGCCAAGTAAATTGATACCCAACATGTCATGCTTGAAAATTGCGCCCGCTCGTGGAATAGCGTCAAACTTTTACCCTCAAAAATCTCCATAGGCGACGTTTAAAAAATTCTACAGGTTGCATATTTTGCGCTACAGAGGAGGTCTAGGGCTAGAATTATTGCTCTCGCTCTACCGGTTGCGGCGATACCTCACATGTGTGGTTTGACCACCGTTTTCATATGCGGGCGCTACTCGCATATGCGTTCGCTTCTGCGCGCAAGCTCGTCGGGACAGGGGGGTTTAAAAAATTTTTTTTTTTATTTTTATTATTTATTTTACAATATTTTATTTATTTTTACACTGTTTAAAAAAAAAAAAAAAATTGTGTCACTTTTATTTCTATTACAAGGAATGTAAACATCCCTTGTAATAGAAAAAAGCATGGCAGGACCTCTTAAATATGAGATCTGGGGTCAAAAAGACCTCAGATCTCATATTTACACTAAAATGCAATAAAAAAAAAAAGTCATTTAGAAAAATGACATTTGAAAAAATATGCCTTTAAGAGGCGTGGACGGAAGTGACGTTTTGACGTCGCTTCCGCCCAGCAGTGTCATGGAGACGAGTGAGCGCCATCTTGGCCTCACTCATCTCCAGACACACAACGGCACAGGACGCGATCGCCTCCGCCGCTACCGACGGCTCCGGTAAGCGGCGGAGGGCACCGGATCGCGGCGGGAGGGGGGGGGCCTCTCCCGCCACCGATAAAAGTGATCTCGCGGCGAATCCGCCGCAGGGACCACTTTTATCTGAAAGCCGGCCGCCGCACGAAAACGGGGATACCGGGGTTATGGCAGCTAGCTGCTGCCATAACAACGATATACCCCTTCAAACTTAGGACGTACATAGTCGTGCGGCGGTCGGGAAGTGGTTAAAAACTCACCAACTCCAGTCGCAAATTTAAAGCCAAACTCCAGCCTTGCCTTAACTCTTACAGAGTTGTACAGGCTCTTCTCCTGTACTGAAATGCTTTAGATATATACCACCTAATTTCCTGCCTGGGAACATCTAGCATTATTAAGCACCGTCTTCCCTAGGCTGACTATCCCTGGCCTACCTCTTACTGGATTTAATTATTTTTTTCAATAATGGAGGCTTAATATTATATGCGGGTGTTAGGTAAAGCAGTCTGCATGCAAATGCAGTCTGCTTTGAAATGTCCACTTCTCCAGACAGACAGCTACCCATCAAGAAATTTTGAGATTTGCACAACTCTTCTCAAGAGCCAACCCACTGATTGCATTAGAGCCAATGGCTGGTGAGAGGAGTACCGAGGAAGGCTGCTGTGAGGTTTCAGGTAGTTCTGCACAGCAAATTCCTGAAAGCTCGCAATAGCCATCATTGGCCTGCATTGCATTGAGAGGACCAGAGACCCAGTCAAAGTGATGACATCAATGGGTCCAAAATGAGACGAAAAGGTTTTATTTACACATTTCATTAGCATATTGATGAAAGGTAGAAGAACCAGGGCTAACAAAATATATGCAGAATAAACTGCAGCTTTAATAAGGCATGAGTCAAAGGATTGTGCAAATATAAAGTACAATGTAGGTAGCAGGATATCGCAGCACATTGCCACCTTGTGGGCGAGTTATCCTAAGCTGTGCTATCCCAATGGTGACTATTCTGAACAACTCTGTTTTTTAGTATTAGGCCAATGTATTCATTTTGGAGAAAACCATTAGGAACCAGGGCTGGAATATTTTCCCCTCAGTCATTTTCACTGAGCAGCCGTAAAAGAACTGGGAAGGGGAAGAAGAAGAAGGAAGGAGAAGGAAGGAGGAGGGAGGAGGGAGGAGGATTTAAATTGAGGATATTAAATTAAAAAAGTTGAATACAATTATATATAAAAATATTAATATTTAAAAAACTATCATTTTCAGTTTTCGGCCTAGTGCATCCTTCATTTTCAGTACCAAAATTTCCATTCGGTACACCCCTAGACTAATATTGCCGAAGATTTTATACCAACTTCAAATGCGACCAATAGCATTGCCTCAGTTGTATTTTAAAAAAAACGAAATCAATAATTATAACATATGTGTGGCAGTGTTGCCAACCTACCAGACTGAAATTCACTGACACAAAACTGAAAAATTACTGGCAGAGCAACGTTTTTACTGACATTTTCTAAAAGTTACAGAATTACAGTTTTCAGTGCAAATTTCAGTACTTAAGTTGCAAACAAGCACAATTTGCAGTTAGTACAGATATTAAAAGGTACAAAAAAAAACATATTTCTTATGTTATTTTTGATATAGTAAGGGTGGGTAATTATAACCCATCAGATTTTGTCACATATGTCACCACTGGAGACATTTCCCCTTAATTTCTGTTCCATAGCCACCACAGAAAGTGAGGGGAAATCCCAGGTAGCCATCAGCATCACAAGATTTATGTCCCCAATTCTAAAGACGACCTATCTCAATCCCTCCCTCCTTCACCTCCTGTCTCCATCCCTCCCTCCATCATCTCCTGTCTTCATCCCTCCATCATCTCCTGTCTTCATCCCTCCACCCCCCCCCCTGTCTCCATCCCCCCTGTCCCCATCCCTCCATCACGTCCTGTCTCCATCCCTCCATCACCTCCTGTCTCCATCCCTCCAACACCTCCTGTCTCCATCCCCCCAACACCTCCTGTCTCCATCCCTCCAACACCTCCTGTCTCCATCCCTCCAACACCTCCTGTCTCCATCACCTCCTGTCTGCTTACCCCTCCCTCCTTCACCTGTCTCCATCACCTCCTGTCTCCATCCCTCCCTCTGTTGCAGGTCCCTCCAACCTCTTCACTTTCCATCACTTCCATCCCTCTGTTACTCTATCCCTCCCTTCTTTTATCTTTCCATAACTCCATCCTTTTATCTCTTGCTCCATCCCTCCCTCCATCATACTGTCAATCCAACAATCCTTGTGCCTTATATCCCTCCACCTTTTCTATGCTCCATCACTTTCATCCCTTTATTATTCGGTCTCTCCCTCTTTCTTTCAATAGCTCCCTCCCTCCATCCTTTGCTTCATCACTCTCTTTCTCGCTCACATCACTCCATGCCTTGCTCCATCCCATCATCCATCTCTGTGTCACCCAATCTATACCTCCATCCTTTAGGGCTCTTTCACACAGTAGTGTCAGTTTTCATGGACTCTGCTTGCTCAGCAGAGATCGATCCGTTGATCCCCGCTGAGCCGGCAGATGACAGTTATATCTCCGCTCACTGTGCAGAGACGGACCTGTCAGATCTCCGCTCTCCTCTATGGGGGGGAAAATTGGAAGAAAATGGACCAGTCTGTCTGTTTTCACCCGATCTGATCCACCAGATGGATGGAACTATTTTCTCCCGTTTCCTGTTTCCATCTGTCTGGATTTGGCGGAGCAGATCAGATGTCAGCGGACATGTCACCGCTGACAACCATTGCTCCATTGAGATGCATGAAACGTCCGTTCAGGTCCACCTGAAAAACTGACAGGTGGACCTGAACGGTCCGCATGTGTGAAAGGATCTTAACTCACTCCTCATGGTTTTCATCTCTCTGTCCATCCACCTCTCCCATCACTCTGTCTTTCCATTATAAACAAATAAAAATACTTCAGTGAGCTTCCACACCAAATTTGCTCACTACTTACTAAAAAATATATGAATAATAAACACTTGAAGACCATCAAGTACAATAAATAATCAAATATATAAATGATCATAGATTTTATAAACACACACTATACAAAACTAGCCTCATCTGTGATATCGCTGCTGCCTCCCCTCTACTGGCATGCTGGGATTTGTAGTGCCACACAGCCTGACACATGAGGTGGTCATGCAGGAGAGGAGGGAGGAGGAGGGAGGAGGATTTAAATTGATGATATTAAATTTAAAAAGTTGAATACAATTATATTTAAAAATATTAATATTTAAAAACTATCATTTTCGGTTTTCGGCCTAATGCATCCTTCATTTTCGGTACACCCATAGACTAATATTGCTGAAGATTTTATACCAACTTCAAATGCTACCAATAGCATTGCCTCAGTTGTATTTTAAAAAAACTAAATCAATAATTATGACATATGTGTGGCAGTGTTGCCAACCTACCAGACTGAAATTCACTGACACGAAACTGAAAATTTACTAGCAGAGCAAAGTTTTTACTGGCATTTTCTAAAAGTTACAGAATTACATTTTTTAGTGCAAATTTCAGTACTTAAAGTGGAGTTCCACCCACTTTTACAACTCTTCAGCATCCCTCACTAAACTGTGCACTGTAAACGAATTGGATATTTAAAAAAAAATTTTCTCAGCACCTACTGTATATCTGCTGTATTCATTTTTCACTTCCTCCTTCCTGGCCGTGGCCCACTGCATCATTTCCTGTTTGCAATGCCTTCTGGGAAGGGGCAGCAACTTCCTCTGATACTGCCGTTGCTATGGAAACCTGACCTGAAACCTATTACACTGCTTGTGCTGCACTAAGCATGTGCGAGATCTGCAAGGATGAGATCCAGGAAGAAATACAGTCTGGCTTCAGATGCCCACACTTAAGATGGCCACGGCCTGCTGTAAGTTTATACAATAACAAACTACTGCTATAAACTAACAAAACAGACTTTAGTTTACAGACTAACTTTACTAGAATACATTAAGCTTGTGTATTATAGGGGTATTTTATGTAAAAAGTATAATTTCGGCTGGAACACCACTTTAAGTTGTAAACAAGTACAATTTGCAGTTAGTACAGTGGTTTAAGACAGATATTAAAAGGTACAAAAAAAACATATTTCTTATGTTATTTTTGATATAGTAAGGGTGGGTAATTGTAACCCATCAGATTTTGTCACATATGTCACCATTGGAGACATTTCCCCTTAATTTCTGTTCCATAGCCACCACAGAAAGTGAGGGGAAATCCCAGGTAGCCACCAGGATCACAAGAATTTATGTCCCCAATTCTAAAGACGACCTGTCTCAATCCATCCCTCCTTTACCTCCTGTCTCCATCCCTCCCTCCATCTTCTCCTGTCTTCATCTTCTCCTGTCTCCATCTTCTCCTGTCTCCATCTTCTCCTGTCTCCTTCTTCTCCTGTCTCCATCATCTCCTATCTCCATCATCTCCTGTCTCCATCTCCTATCCCCATCCCTCCCTTTATCTCCTGTCTCCATCCACCTGTCTCCATCCCTCCAACACCTCCTGTCTCCATCCCTCCAACACCTCCTGTCTCCATCCCTCCAACACCTCCTGTCTCCATCCCTCCAACACCTCCTGTCTCCATCCCTCCAACACCTCCTGTCTCCATCCCTCCAACACCTCCTGTCTCCATCCCTCCAACACCTCCTGTCTCCATCCATCCAACACCTCCTGTCTCCATCCATCCAACACCTCCTGTCTCCATCCATCCAACAACTCCTGTCTCCATCCCTGCAACACCTCCTGTCTCCATCCCTCCAACACCTCCTGTCTGCTTACCTCCCTCCTTCACCTGTCTCCATCCCTCCCTCTGTTGCAGGTCCCTCCAACCTCTTCACTTTCCATCACTTCCATCCCTGTTACTCTATCCCTCCCTTCTTTTATCTTTCCATAACGCCATCCTTTAATCTCTTGCTCCATCCCTCCCTCTATCATACTGTCAATCCAACAATCCTTGTGCCTTATATCCCTCCACCTTTTCTATGCTCCATCACTTTCATCCCTTTATTATTCGGTCTCTCCCTCTTTCTTTCCATAGCTCCATCCCTCCATCCTTTGCTTCATCACTCTCTTTCTCTGTCTCGCTCACATCACTCCATGCCTTGCTCCATCCCATCATCCATCTCTCTGTCACTCAATCTATACCTTCATCCTTTAGGGCTCTTTCACACAGTAGTGTCAGTTTTCACGGACTCTGCTTGCTCAGCAGAGATCGATCCGTTGATCCCCGCTGAGCCGGCGGATGACAGTTATGTCTCCGCTCACTGTGCAGAGACGAACCTGTCAGATCTCCGCTCTCCTCTATGGGGGGGGGAAATTGGATGAAAATGGATCAGCCTGTCCGTTTTCACGCGATCTGATCCACCAGACGGATGGAACTATTTTCTCCCGTTTCCTGTTTCCATCTGTCTGGATTTGGCAGAGCGGATCAGATGTCAGCGGACATGTCAACGCTGACAACCGTCACTCCATTGAGATGCATGAAACGTCCGTTCAGGTCCACCTGAAAAACTGACAGGTGGACCTGAACGGTCCGCATGTGTGAAAGGATCTTAACTCACTCCTCATGGTTTTCATTTCTCTGTCCATCCACCTCAGCCATCACTCCATTACTCTGTCTTTCCATTATAAACAAATAAAAATACTTCAGTGCGCTTCCACACCAAATTTGCTCACTACTTACTAAAAAATACATGAATAATAAACAGCTTAAGACCATCAAGCACAATAAATAATCAAATATATAAATGATCATAGATTTTATAAACACCCACTATACAAAACCAGCCTCATCTGTGATATTGCTGCTGCCTCCCCTCTACTGGCATGCTGGGATTTGTAGTGCCACACAGCCTGACACATGAGGTGGTCATGCAGGAGAGGAGGCTGTGCCTGGTAACTGGTAAGCAGGTAATGGGTAGGGACAGGGAGGTTAATAGAGATAGGGGGGAGATCTCAGAAAATGTGCTCCCTTAAGAATCAGAGCACTTCACACACAAAAATGATCTAGTGTAACAGCATGAGACAGGAGCCTACTACACAGAGCCCATCCTTTCCCCTGTCCCCCATCTCTCTCAGATAAACCACCGACAGGACTGCATGTTGCTCAGCTAGCTTACCTGCAGCTAGGCTCCACTCCTCTCCC